>NC_041060.1:437500-668707 GCF_900634775.1 Gouania willdenowi | reverse complement strand
TCTCTCTCTCTCTCTCTCACAGACTCAAACATCGGACACGGTGATGCATCCAGATCGCAGCGCAGCCTGAAAAATGGCTCCATCCTCCAGTGTCCTGTGGATCTATCCTTCCTTTTCTTTGCTGCTGCTACTCTGGCTTTTTTGCGTTTTGTCGCCGTGCGTTTCTTTACGGAATTACCCTGAGAATGAAGGTGAGTGAGATGCGTTCAGGGACAGAGTTGGATGAGTTGGAGGCGGTTCTGCGCTAAGTGCTGCTCATTAATCATGCATTAAGAAAAGAAAAGAAAAGAAAGAAAGAAAGAAAAGTGTTTATTACAGTTTTCTTTTTTCTTTTCTTAACATTGAATTTGGATTTTCAGCCTCGCAATTTGCGCACGACTCAACGTTTCACTTCAACTTATAAATCTATATAACAACACGAGCCTGGAACAATCGCTCTTCTGTATTATACACAGTGATAATAATAATAATATTAATAAATGCATTGGTCTGCTTTGCTCTCCATTGCTTCAAGCTGCAATTAGATGAGATTTGTCACAGCTGCTGCTGCTGCTGCTGCTGCTGCAGTTATTGTTTTAACATCGATGCAAGGCTGGATTAGCCTCTGCTTTCACTTACTAACTCCTCATGACTCTATAGTGGATGTAAAATGTCCATTTATTCTTTTTACGATTACAAACTCAGATTTCCTGTTTTTTGTTTTCTTGCTTTTCCAATTGACCATGGATGGATTATTATAGAGCTGGGCAATATATCGAGTTTTCAAAATATAGCAGGTTTTTCTATTTTGACGATAAAGAAAATTACAATATGTATTTATTTGTTTATGTGAGTGGGACAGTGTGTTTTAATGTACAGTTGAAGTTGTAAATACACTGGATTTAGCTAAACACTAATCTGTAATCCCATGGTGTAGATACAGAATATAAACAACCCCACAACATAATCAGAGAACACATGATACAAATACAATCATCCTATTTAATATTGTCTCTATATATATATATATGTGTGTGTGTGTGTGTGTGTGTGTGTTATAGCCAATAATAGTGGCGGCTTTCGTTTCTTCTCAGAACATCATGAAAAGCTCCGTTAGATGATCACTGAGAGTGTCCTAACACAGACCTTCCCCTAAACCAGCCACACTACAGAACTCACTCACACGTGCTGTCCCATATAGTAGAACAAAGTCAAAAGTGGCACATATTGTGCAACTGTTTGTTCATAAATGTCCTATTGTGTTTTTTTCCTCCTTTTTTGTATTTTTGTGTATTTTCCCATTAATTTGTTTGTTTTCTTGTGTATTTTTGTTGTCCTGTTAAATATTTGTGTTGTTTTGTGTATTTTTCTGTTAATGTGTGTTTTTCTTGTAATTTTGTGTATTTTTTGCTGCACCATGCTTTTGTATTGGATTATACTGTATATAGAGTCAGATGAGGTGTAAGGAAGGATTTCCAGTGTGCAGAATGTGTGTCACAGCCCGGAGGAGTTGAGTGGTGAAACAAAGCCTCTGGAGGAGAAGTCGTCTCCATATGAGTGAGAAACTGTTGGACTATTTATCAGAATGAGTTTTAATAACGATGGAATGAATGAAGTGTTGGTTTTTTAGATAAACGTGGAGCAGAGGATGATGCTCTTTGCTCCACCAACCCTCGTCTCCATCCCCTGATATGTGGGTGAGCCGGGCTCATGGGGCGTCATTGGGTCTCATTGGTTGACCGTTCCTTTGTCACTTCATGTGCTTTGGCCTCGTTGGCACCATTAGGCCTTTGCCATGTTTTCCTGTTGTCTCATACAGTGGGGAAATAAGTATTTGGTATCAATACCAATTTTGCAAGTTTTCCTGCTTCCAAAGACTGGAGAGGTGTGTCATTTCCATCGTAGGTATTCAACTGTGAGACAGTGTATGATTTTTAAATAATTAATTAGCATTTTATTGCATAAAATAAGTATTTGATCACCTACAAACCAGCATAAAGTATAAAGTACAAACCAGTATAAAACACACCTAGACCGTTCCATAATGGGCTGTTTAAGCTTTGTAGACCTGCAGAAGGCTGGGATGGCCTACAGGACAATCTATTAACCCTCCTATTATCATTGGGGTCAATTTGACCCCTTTTTTGGCTTCATATTTCACGTATTTTCCCAATTCATTTGGTACAGTTGATATAGCATAGAAATGATCATTTTTAAAAAAATATATATTTTTAAATATTTTTTTCAATGTGCGAAACACATATTGCACGTGGGGGTCAATTTGACCCTGAACTGTTTTAGCTGTATAAAACATCACCACACCTACAGGTGCACAGTGGAATATTTTTTAGTTCATTTGAAACAATTTAGAAGAAAGATTTTCAAGATAAATGAATACATTTCATTATCAAGGGATTATTTATGGATCCAACAAACAACAAATATCCCAGGGGTCAGATTGACCCTAAGGATAAAATGTGTTTTAATATTTAAGGATAATAGTAGAGTTTAACTAACGAACAACTAGAAATCCCAGAACAAAGCGTGTGATGAAAGGAGAGATTCTAAGTTCCTTTAATAAAGCTGGGGGTGTTAAACTGTTAAAGAGATTAGGTTACAAGCAGAGATATTGATTTGCTCCAAAACTGCTTGGCATTTACTACAAACTCAGCAGTTGGGAGTCATTTAGTGAAATTTGGAAAACTGCCTGAAAAAATGAAATAATTATTCTGGCAGTGAGAACGCTGAGATGTGGAGGAGATGGAGTCGAATATTAGGTGTTGGAAAAATAAGTGAATTAAAAAAACACAAGGTTAAAGATGTCTTTTTGTACCAGCAGAGGGAGCCCATGCAGCACTTCCTCTTTGTGCATTCCAACCTATCCACTGACTGAGTGATGCTCTCAGGTTCTCCTGCTACTTTTAGCTGTTCTGACCCTACCTTTAAATTAGTCATTAGCTAGCTGCATGCTAGCAGTGCAGACGTCTTTAAATGATGCTGCTGCTCTTCATTCCCCCTGAGCGGAGACACACAGGAGGAGAAGCAATCACCACTTTCTAATTTTGTTCATCCCTCGTGTCTCTTAATTTATATCCTCAATCCGTCTTCAAAAGACAAAAAAACAACTGTGCTGCAGAACTATGAGAACAACACCACAGAAAGAAGCATAACTACTGAAAAAAAGCAGATACTTGAGAGATGAAGCTACGCTGTGGTTTGTTATTGTTTCTTGGTTCATGGAATGGGAAATGCATTCACGCATGAAGTTTTTCCTTGGAATTGAGCCGATATTTATCGCCGTGTAGTTTACACTTTTCCATTTCAGCATCTTTACAATTTGTGCCCATTTTTTCTGCAGCTTTACCAAACTTAACCTATTTTCATCACTTTTTATTTCCATATTTTTGCTTCTTTTAAAGCATTTTTGCTACATTACTCCCATTTCTGACACTTTTACATCACATTTCAATGTTTTTTCTGCATTTTTTTCACTTTCAACACATTTTCAGCACTTATAAACCCTTTCCAGCACTTTTCCACCTAATGTCATATATGTTGACCCATTATTGTCACTTTTAACCTCTTTTCACAATATTAAAAGCTTATTTTTGCCAATTTAACCGCATTAATCATTTGTCATGCCCTTTATTTGCCAGTTTAAACTAATTATTCCTACTTTTTCTGCCACTTTTAAACCAATATTGACACTTTCAACCATTTGACCATATTTTCCTGTTTTTATCCACTCTAATTTGCAACTTTTAACCATTTTCTTTGGTTTCTAAAATCCGATTTCACCACCTTTTCCAAAATTTTTGGTCACTTTGAACACATTTTATTAGTGATTACAACCAGGATTTCCATCTTTAATAGTAAACGTTCCTGGATAACAGTGGATATTATTCAGATGAATAAATAAATGTGGTTATCACAGATTCATAGAACAATAGACCATCATTTTACTGACTTTATGTTCAATGTTCATGTCTGTGTTCAACCACCTTTGATGCATTTCCATAACTTTTTGAGCCTGATTTAAATAAATAAATAGAGAAAAACGTAACGGGTCAGATAGATTTTTGTCCTGTTTCAGAAAGTGAATCACGTTTTTTTGCTTCCGTTTTCCACGATGAGGTTGAGCAGTTTGTGCAGAGGCAAGCATATGTAAAACACACACACACACACACACACACACACACACAGGATCCTGACTGTGGTATAATGCTGGGGTCAAAGGTCTCATCTAGTTTAATTGCTTTAATCTATAATGGCTGCTTGTAGTTATCGGCAGAGCCATACCTCAGGAGGCGTGTCTCCGCGTGTGTGTGTGTGTGTGTGCGCGTGCGTAGGTCCAAGAGATTGCTTTGCTCCCATGTAATAACCATGACCTTGGACAGGAGGATATAGATCTGCGCTCCCATCAGAGAGAAGCTTAACAGCTCCTCCTGCTTTAGTTTTCTTCTTCTCTTATTCCATCTTTGCTCACTCAGTTCATGTTGATGTATGTGTATATACGTATATATGCATATGTGTGTATCCATTAAATGAAGAGTCCGTCCTTAAGACTGCTCTACTGTAAAGTGTCTTGAGATACCATTGGTTATGATTTGGTGCTATACAAATAAAAGATTGATTGATTGATTGACTGACTCAGATTTAGCCCCACCCCATTTTTTTGTGGCTTTGGTTTCTTCATTCCTTGCTGATGTTTGTTGTTCTTTGTTACCTCCTACATTATCTCACAGAGAGCTAGCATTGGGCTACTACATGTAGAGCAGACGTAGGCAACTGGCGGCCCGGGGGCCACATGCAGCCCTCGGTCTAATTTAACGTATAAGGTCCAAAGTAAACGTATAAAATGACAGAAGAATACATAAAAAAATACATAGATTTACAACATTGCAGAAAAATACAGTAAAAGACAAGATAAAAACACAGAAAATACTCCAAAAACACACAAAACTACTACAAAAATGAACAATACGACATCAGTAATACTACAAAAAAAACGCACAACAGGAAAAATACACAAAAGGACTACAGGAATGCACAAAATACTTCACAATGAGCAAGACAACAACAAACATACACAGAATAACAGAAAAACACACATTACTATAAAACTATGTGTTCGTTCCTGTATTAATGCTCAGATCAGTGATAAAAGTTGCCTACTTCTGATTTAGGGCCTTCAATATTTTTGGATCGCAGAAAACAGATGGAAAAACAGATTTCACGTTTGACTAGTTTCTTTTTCCCTCTTTCTTTATTTAAATCATGCATTTACATGTGCAGACAAGTAATAAATAAATAAATAAATAAATCATGCATTTACACACCATATTTCAAACAAGCTAATATGTTCAGTTCCGTCCACAGTTCAATCCTGTTCGCTACGTGTTACGGTTTATCTCGTGATTATGTTATGCTGTGCTTCGTCTGAAGTGTGTTTTTACTATGTTGGGATTATTATGACTGCTCAGTTTATCTGGTGACATATCACAGCAGCATCACTACTACAATCATACACACGTGCAGGATTTCATGCAAAACTGATTAAATGTTTTAAATATAGTGTTTTGGGACCATATCATGCATTTCCATTGGATTTTTTCTGTTAAACCAGGGTTTAGCAGTGTGGCTAACATTGCTAATACAACACAATCTTGCATCATTTCAGCACAACATCCTAATTTTGTAAATGATCTGCATATAAAATATTAAAGTAACATCAGCAGTTGACTGTATTAACCTTATTTAGCATGTTCAGTATGATTTTGGACGTTTAATATCCACTAAAGCAGAGAAGGGGCCACAAAAATGTGAATTGTCTGATCCAAGGGCCACATTATGAACATTCATGTTAGCATTAAGACTAATGACCAATCTGAGCATTAATACAGGAAGGAACAAAGGGAAATTGTTTCTGTGATCTTTTATTGTGGTTTTTCTTGTTTTTGTTTTTTAATTTTTAGACATTTTGTGAGTTTTTGAAATAATTGTCTATTTTCTTATCAATATGGTGAATTTTTGTGGCCTTTCAGTGTGTTTTTCGAGTCATTGTGTGTGTGTTTATTTTATTTTTGTGTCACTGTTGTCATTTTGTGCATTTTTCTGTAATTTCTCATTAGCATTTTATGGGTTTTTGAAGTCCTTTTGTATTTGTTGTTGTTGTTGTTGTTGTTGTGGTTGTTTATTGTGTCTTTGTTATCATTTTGTGTGTTTCTGGAGTTTTATGTGTCATGTTGAGCTTCATATAACTTCCAACCTCATGAATTACAATTTTGTTTTGGGGACAGCACAAAATTAGACCGAGGGCCACATGTGGCCCCCAAGCTGCCAGTTGCCTATGTCTGCATTAAAGTCATCATGGAACATTTGGGCTCCTATATGTGCTTCACACGGGCCGACACAAATGGATGACTAGCTTGTACACACACACACACAGTTATCCTTTCTTAATGTATGGCTTGGGGGTTGTTTGGTAGTCTTGGTCCAGAGAATGGTGTCACATATCCTGGGATCTGGTTGATAGATTGGGTCATAAATATAACGCAGTGACAGAGAATGATTGTGCTGTGAGGGCCTCACCTCACGCGTGTGTGTCTCAAGAGAAAAAGCGAGAAGGCAAAAAAACACAAGCTATAAGAAAAGGGGAATAAAGAAGGGCATATAGTAGAAAGCAATCAGAGGAAGTCGACCATCTATCAGCGCTTTGCTGGGGCAGAGGATCCATAAAAACACACTAATCACATTTATTTCATCTTTACTGGTGTGATCAATCTAGATATTTGTGTGTTCAATTGAATCCGATGGTGTTTTATGGGCAAAGGTCTTACAATAGCAATTTTTTTTTAGAATACTTTATTCATATCCTTCATTATCAACTATGTGATATATATCTATATATATATAAACTACTGTCCAAAGTAGAGCTGCACCTTAAGATTATTTTCATAATGAATCAGATTTTTTAAAGCAGTTTTAAAACTTAAGCTGATTAAACGGAAGTAACGCACAATCAAATGGGCGCGCGTACACACACACACACACACACACATCAAAGGCAGCCTTGTGTCTGATAGCTATAGTGAGACTTTGATGTAAGTGGGCTCCCACATCTCCTGCTGACCCCCCCCCCCCAGAACAAGCCCTTAACTGCTGCTCAAATCACTGCTGATCACTGGGCCCTGACCACCGTCTGGCCACTACGTGCTCCCCTCATCTTTTTCCTCACGCTCACATCACTTCCTGACAGGCACTGCAGCCTCCCCCCTCCAACCCCCCCCCCACCCCACCCCCCCACCCCTCCTGACCTTTTATTTGTTACATTTATTTTTTTTATAATTTTTTTACTTCCTTCCAGATCTTATTTTCTAAACATTTGCTCCTTGGAATTCTCTCGTGCTTTGAATGTTCAGATTACGTATACGGCCAAATCCAGTTACAGCTCAAGTAGGACAAAGATTAGTTATAAATAAAATGCAATTTTAACACTAACGTGCCCTAGTTTTCACTTCCACAAATAACTGATATATACAGTTTAAAAATATGTTGACAATATCCAAACAATAAATCCCTGTATGATCAACCAGTTTTGTAGTAATTTAAACAATTTGCAATACAATAAGACATCAGTCATGTAATATAGCAAATGTTGTCCTTTTATTAAATGTGTGTATTTGGAAGGTTTGGAAGATAGCTACAATTTAAATATTTTGTAATTTATGCAATGATTCATGTTTTCTCTGTCATTTTTTAATACTTTTTTCTGTGTGCCAAATTGTAATGACATAAAGGGCCGGATTTGGCCCCCGGGCCTTTAGTTTGACCTCTTGTGCTTTCGATTGACAGTACTGTAAAAAAAAACACTGTGTTGTTTTAATGTTCAGGGTGTTTTATTCCACATTTTTTTAAACATGTATAAAAACAAACAAAATGATTTGGCTTCACCTTAAAGTGCACACAACTAAAAATAAAAACAACAGAAGAAGAATATAAAAAAGTAGCTTTAATTAAGGTAAGATGGACTGTTTGGTAGGAGTTATTTACAGGTAGCAGCGTATTTATGAATAGATAATGCAGAATATTTGCCCAGTATGAAATGTAAAACTATTGCAGAAAAAAAAATGCCATATTGATGAGAATCAATTTAGCACTGGGAGTTTCACAAAATGTAAAAAATAAATGAAATCTGCCATCAGCGTTGAACGGGTTCTCACAACCACACGCATGTCATGACGTGGTGCACGTTGAGGCGTGTTGCATGTCGGGGTGTGGCACAAATGTTAAAGTGTTGAGACGTAGCTGATCATTTTCAGGATTATATCACAAACTTTCCTGCAATGTTCTGTACAAATACATGATTTACTTTAACCAATAGGTGGCGCTATGACTATGAATGATGATTGGGTTAAACCATAACTCATTTTTTTTTAATAACTACCATAAGCTTCATGCTCACTCGATCCCCCTATGCTGTGAAAAACTCCTGGTGAGAATCCTGTTGTGGTAGAAAGAAATAACAGTTTTTACCCAGAACAGGGAAATCCTCAGTGTACTGAAGTAATAGTCGTTCAGTACACTGAAGAATTCTGACATCATCACTTTCTACAGTACCATTCACATGTGCAAGTCCCGCAAAACATCACATTTTTTATCTGTCCTATAATGCGTTTTTGAACGTGTTCATGCCCTCAAAAACTTTTTTTGTAAGAATAATATTAATTATGATAATAATAAAAACTAGGTGCACTACAATAGGGTCCTAGGCATCGTTGTGCTCGGGCCCTAATTATACTGACACTCCTGATTTACTTATAATAGTGTCACTGTTTATATTGGGTTCTAAGATAACACTGCATTCTGTTGTATTATTTTTTTAACACTAACTGGGATATTAACACTGGGATTATTAACACTGGGATTATTAACACTGGGATATTAACACTGGGATTATTAACACTGGGATTATTAACACTGGGATATTAACACTGGGATATTGTGCTGTTTGTTCGTAGATTAGACAGAACCCAATCACTCGTCTCTCTGTCCACATCTGACCGCTAACCCTTGTTAGCATGGGGGCAACAAGTAAGTACAGTAATTAATTACTGTACCTGTTTCAGCTCCAACCTTAGAAAGATCCAGATGTGAAAACTGTCACCTCTGTCAGGTTAAATAAAGTACGTGACTGACGTCTAAGCAGGTGATGTTGGGTTTTATTAAAGTGTCTAAAAGTCTAGTTAAAGCTAATGTGTCATTAGCTTTAACATTAATGAGTTAATGTGTCAGTGGAAGCTGTGAATTAAACACAGATTATTTCTCAGTTTGACACCAAATAAAATCAAGATTCTTTGTTCAGGACGTTTTAATATGATCATATCTTACAATAGGTCTATAACAGCTAATACCAATAATCTATATTGATAATGTTAATAGTAAACAGTAAAGTTGTAAATCACCATTTTCATAATGATTTTTTTTCCTGAAATCACAAAATCTGCCACGATTTGATTTTGATTAGATTTAAGAAAATGTTATTTATTTACCCATTTATCACAGTCAGTTAGGGCTGCACGATTATGGCCATAGGGTTAGGGTTCTTCTTCTTCTTCTTCTTCTTGTTCTTGTTCTTGTTCTTGTTCTTGTTCTTCTTCTTCTTCTTCTTCTTCTTCTTCTTTGCCATTAATCTCTTTGTTCTTCTGGGGATGATCTCTGTAGAAAAGGTGGTGTATAGCATAGATATTTTATAGAAGTCTAGATATGTCAGCACGCTGTAGCAGCCTGCTAAGCCCACGTGGCGGCCATCTTGGTCAGGGCAACATTAATCATAACATACTCATTTCACAACTGAGTTTCATGTGGTTTACCTTATTGTCAAAGTCAAAATATATGCCAGTAATACACAACATTTGATTAAAATTAAAAAAAAAAAAGGTAGGTTATGAATAAAAATGCACCGATCAATCGACAACCTTAACCGGGATCTACGATATGAAACCAATATGCTTGTATAACACCATGGAAGTATTTTTTTTTACTCTCATATTGTTGAAAGAAACCAGATTTTTCCAAAATCGTGCTCAATCATTAAATTATTTGACTAAATTTCCTCAAATTAAATGAATATTATCACTACCTGTCACTTATTGCTTTTATATCATTTATACATGGAAATGCAAAGTAGCACTAATGTTGAAATTGTTTGATTCCCAACCTCTGCGGCCCAAAAATAGATCAAAGTTATCCGTATTTGGCCCCTGGACTTAGTCATTATTTTTTTCTTCTCAAGCTGATGTAAAACCACTGACTTTTATGTTTGTGACGAACCAATTCGTTAAGTTTGATTTAATAGAGACACTGAGGCAGACAAATAAACATCCATCATGGTTGCGTGGCTGGTAAACATTGCAGGGTGTGTGTGTGTGTGTGTGTGTGTGTGTGTGTATTAGTTACAGTATGCTATTAACAGTTGAAACTTGTCCAAGCACGACATGTGATTGCTTTTTTCCGCTGCTGAGGTCGACTGAGATTGCGGTCCAATTTACTTCCTGTGACCAACCACTGTGACAGCTATAAATGTCTGAGGGCCACTTATCACCACCAACAGTCCCACAAAGATGGGAACATGCTGCCCTGTGTTTGAGAAAAGAAAAGCCAGAAAGATGCTTTAAAAGTCAAGGCACTTTATTTTTGTTTACTGGTTATAAGCAGTCACAATTACGTTCTCAATTACTAAAGTTCAATTGCAATTTGACTAACTTTTATTCATATAGCGTTGTGTTGATTGTATGCAGTTTTTTAATGTGTGTACAACAGAAGTTGGCAACTGGCGGCCCGGGGGCCACATTCGGCGTTCGGTCTAATTTAATGCGGCTCCCAAAGTAAATGTACAAAATCACAAAAAAATACACAAAACAAGAGCAAGAATGGATACACAAATAATTACACCATTGCAGGAAAATGCAGTAAATGAGAGAAAAACACAGAAAATACTCCAAAAACACACAAAATTACTACAAATGAACAAAACGACAAACAGGAATCCACAAAATTACTCAGAAAAACATACTAAATTACAGAAAATGACAACAAAAGTTCACAAAAAGACAAGAAAAACACAAAAAATGACTCCGCAAACCCACAGTACCAACAAACAAGCAAAACGACAACAGAAATACACAAAAATTACACCAAAAATGCAAAATGACACATAACAAATACACAATGTGACTCCAGAAAACATATATTTTACATTAAAAATATACAAAAGGACTACAGAAATGCATAAAATGCTTTACAACAAACACACACAGAATAACAGAAAAACACACAAAATGACTCTTAAAATGATTTGTTCTTTCCTGTATTAATACTCAGATCGCTCATTATGCTAATATGAAATGATCGTTGATCATGTGATCCTTTGATCAAACAAACACATTTATGTGGCTCCGCTGTGATAAAAGTTGCCTATACCTCTGCTGTAAGGTGTCCAGTTGTATTGTTGCAGTTGCTACTGCAATTATTTTGGCATAAATTAGCCTGGCTATCATTGACAGGCTAATAAAATCCTACTGTGAACGTACAAAAACAGATACAATGATAGTTAAATAGTGTTAAATGTTGATTTACACTGTCTGTGTGTGTGTGTGTGTGTGTGTGTGTGTGTGTGTGTGTGTGTGTGTGTGCGTGCGTGCGTGCGTGTGTGTGTGTGTGTGTGTGTGTGTGTGTGTGTGTGTGTGTGTGTGTGTGTGTGTGTGTGTGTGTGTGTGTGTTACCCTCTGACTCTGAGGACTTCATGGCACACAGGTGGAGGGACCCATTCGTCTGCATCTGACTGAGTGTCACAGTTAAACAGTGTAAGCGCTCAACCAGCATGTTTGGACAAATGCAAACCTAGCATTGAGCATGCACATGCACATGCTCATGCACACACACCCCAGAGCCTCTTCAAGCAACAAACTAGGGCAGCGCTCCCTGTCATACTCTGTCAGAATATCTTCTGTGTCCTGCTAGCACTGGCACTTTGGAAAAGAGCAGAGTTAGCTAATGTGTGCTCTGCTACTGTGAGAGGAGATCAGAAATAAGAGTTCACTGAGACTTTTAGTTAGAAAACGTATAGTGTTACATTCTTGGTTTAATAAGATTGCACATTTACAACTGTATTCACTGTAGCATTTGTGATTGGTTGGTAGAATAACCCTGTACAGTACTGTATGTATTGGTGTGTTTTGTGTAGTTATGAGAAAATGCTTTGTGGATCCAGTTGAATATTGACACATGAATTTTTGGCTTCTGATGACTTTAGGGTTAGGATTAGGGTTTTTAGTCTGTAGATGACAGTGACCCTCCAAAGACATGGACTGATCAAACACAACCCCAAGGTTTCTGAGGCTGGTTTTAACAGATGAGCCCAGATCACCAAAAGTTTTTAATCAGAGGATCTTTTTATCAGGAGAGATGATCAGAGTTTGTGTTTTATTATAATTTATCTGGAGTTAATTTGATGACAACCAGTTTTTGATACAGGATATACAATCTAAGAACTCAGATAAAAAGTCATTAAAGGAACAGTACAACTGGATATCATCAGCATAAAAATGATAAGACACATTTTTAAAACCACGGATCAACCGACCAAGAGGCATCAGATACAATAAAAACTAAACAGGAACCAGAACAGAGCCCTGGGCTACTCCACATGACAGGTTGGACATATTAGACATTACATCATTAATAGTAACATTAAAGGTTCTTCTATTAATATAAGAGGTAAACCACTGGAGAACAGCACCAGAAAACACATCTCAGATGTAAGTGGATCAACCAGTAAACTGTGATCTACTGTATCAAAGGCAGCATCAGATCAAGTAAAACTAAAACTATGTAACGACCAGAGTCAGTGACATCATCACGTCACTAGAAACTTTCAGAAGAGCAGTTTCAGTGGAGTGGATTGATCTAAAACCAGATTAATATTTATCATAAAAATCATGCTGTTCCATGTATGAGGTTAGCTGCTTAGCAACCATTTTCTCTATGATTTTAGACATGAAGAGAAGCTTAGATATGAGTCAGTAGTTTATAGGTTTTTTAAGAATGGGGTTTATTATCGCATGTTTAAAGAAGCTGGGAACAGAGTCAGATAAAAGTGAGACAGACAACATCAAAAACAAGGGAGGAGTGATGCTAGCCCTGATGTCTTGTACTTTGTTTACAAAAAAGTAAAAAAAAAATCAATTGTTACAGTCCTCCTGTGTGTGTACAGACACATGGGACGGTGAGGGTGCAACAAGATTTTCAATAGTATTGAACAAGACCTTGGAGTTTGTCTTATTTTGCAAAACAAGATTAGTGAAAAAAGCAGAGCGGGCACGCTTTATTATTTCATTTAGCTCCATTATCTTTTCTTTAAGATGGAGTCTATGCACCTCTCGTTTGTGAATTATTTATATATATATTTTTTATACTTGATGATGCATACGGGGTGAAGTCATAGTGATCTACTATAACTAATCCTCTGTGTAGCCTGAGTAAGATACAGCTGCACTTCCTCTCTCCTCTGTCCTTGAGTTACACAAGACTACTTTCCTTTTAGCCAAAGAAAGTCTTTTATTTGGCAACATTTCTGTTGAATTCCTCCTAAAATGTGAAAGCATCATTTTTCTTTTCTCTCTAACATACTCTCACACCCTGCTTTCCCATTTCATTTGTGTTGTACACCATGTACTCTGATAACATGCATACTTTTCCATGGTTTAACCAAGCATTTTAAAATAAATTACATTTATTGAGCAAAATCAGCTGCTTTTATGCATATCCTTCAGTCGAATAATGTGAGGTTATGAGATGATGCCTAATTTGACTGATTTCGATCAACAGTCAATTTAAGCCCAGTGTAGAATTCAATTTTTGTCCTGCTGAAGTGAAGTGGATCAATGTAACGTATGTGAAGAGAACGATAGAGATGAGATGATAAAGCAAAAGGCAATTCAACTGAATCGAAGAGGAATTAGCGATGGATTATTATTCAAAGCGTTAAATTATTCATAGATATATTCCGTTTGCTGAGGAATGACACCCAGAAAGCATAACATCACTTTTTTTTTTTTTTTTTTTGCTCATTCAGTTATTCCCAATTCTGGTTAGGAATCTATTTTTCATACCTCAATGTTTGATAATAAATCAATGTTATTCTGAAATGAACCAGTTTAAATACTAAATATCATTTTATTAAATTTAAGGCCATTTAAAAATGTTCCATTTCAACTTTTTGTTATTTTCATATTGAGTTAAAACAGTTGCCAATAATTCTAATAATTTGTCCAATAATGAACAGATTCAATGTGTCTATTCACACAGAAATAATCAACCAAAGGTAATGAACAAATGTAACTGTTGTAATGAGGTTACTTTGAAATAGAAAGAAAATAAAACTATTGAACCTTAGCATCATTGGAATTAGGTTAGAACAGGGAAATAAACAAGAAAACTACAAAAAACATAACATTACAACTCGGGCTGATGGGTGATATGGACCAAAACTCCATAAAGTCTGATCAGAAAAACAATTTTTTGCTGATGCAAAATACCACATGGGGACATTTATTAACAAACAGCTGATCAATATGTGCCACTTTGGGCTTTTTCTCCTCTAATGGACAGCACGTGTGAGTGAGTTCTGTAGTGTGGCTAGTTTAGGGGAAGGTCTGGGTTAGGATGCCCTCAGAAATCCATCTAACTGTGTTTTTCATGTTGTTCTGAGAAATAGCAAAACAAGTATTTTAATACATATATATATATATATGTATATATATATATATAGTAATTTTCTATATTTTGCCAAAATAGAAATCTCGATGTATTATACAAGTTAAAACAATCCAAAACAAAACCCAGGTTATGACAGTTTACCCTTTTCTGCCAATTATTTTCAACCAAAATGTGATTTTCTTGCATTATTACTAGTTGTCTTTGCAGTCGTCCGTACATTTGGAACAATAAATCGTTTATTGTATTCAACAACTCCAGTGTTGTAGTAACTAAGGCTGGTATTTCAACTCAGTCTTGGTTTTCTCTTGGACTGGCCAGACTCTGGACTTTCCACTAAAACCATGGAGACCAGCAGTGTTCTGCTAATCTAATACTATATTAATGTGATAATAAGGAGAAGCACTTGGAACTGCTTCTGGTTAATTCATGTTGTAATTTTAGCGTTAGCTCACTGATTGTTCTGCCTCCTTGGAAACCTTTTCTCGTGCCTTATGTGTCATACACCTGCAAAAGCTCTTATTTCTAGTCAGAAGTACCTCTGAACTCTTTCTTTAGATTTTTGCACGTTGTTTTTCAAAGGAGTTCCGAGGACTCTGGCAATTGTATTTATTTATTCATTCAATTGAAGAAAGACTTTGTGTTCAACCTTGTCATGGTTTTTAAAATGGACTTTTATGGTTTTGGTCTCTGGGAAGTCTAGGTTTTGGGTAGTATGGTCTTCAGTAGGTGTTTTTTAATCAATACTAATATTAGAAAAACTGCCAAATATTGATATATTGAGTCAAAACTAGACAATCTAACTGAACTAAACAAAAAGCAACAAAGAAGGAGAAAGTAAATCAATAGCCAATAGAAGGTTTTTACCTACGTCATGTTCTGGGCGGTAACCTGAATGTGCGGCCATATTGGAGGCACTCAGAGGTAAACACTGCGATGGATAAATGTCTAAAACCACAGAAAAGCTCCTCAAATGATGTTCTAGATGTAAAGACATAGAGGGAAGGACTGTGAAAAGTTCAGGTTTATGGTGGTACAGATCTATACGAGTTAGATCAATGACGACCCAGAGTCTTCTGTTTATTACGTATCCTGATATGATCAACTCCCTGGTTTTAACCCAAATCCAATCTGGGTCATCCTTTAGATAAAAGTCTGACCTTTGACCTGGAATACAATGACAAATACAGCTCTACATTTTAGCTCTACATTTTAACTACTGCGTTGTTGTTGTAGGATATTAAATGTGATTATATTAAGTCAATAAATAATTATATTATCATCACTCTAGAAAATGAGTTCAGAGCTGCTGATATCAATAATTCACTAACCTGATAAGAAATGGGATGAAAACATTCAGATGTTGTCCAGATGTTTGCCTCATAGATCCTGGTTTAGCTTCACTAACCACTAGCTCCTCCTTTTCTCTGATAACGGTTGACATTGTTCTCCGTGATTGGTTCTAACTTTTGTCAGTTTGTAAAACTCATGTTTTTTCATGGTCTGACCGATTAGTACAGCCAAAAACACAGCAATAATTCACCATTTTGCTTCAATGTTTGTTTACCTGCTGAGTATCTCCAATATGGCCACTTCCGGTTTGATGACACGGTGATGTCGCGCCGTGAAAATGTTCTATACATAGCTTTTATATAAAACGTCTCCGCGTGAAATAGCACGTACCATGTTCCCAAGAATTCAGTCAAATGACTCGGTTCCACCGAGTAAAAAAATGTCTCTGAGTGGTTCTAGACATCCGCTCATAGAATATCCATGTCAAATTACAGCCCGATTCAACGAGCATTAACGGAGGAATAGTCATTTAAAAAATGGAGCCCCCTGGTGCCCCCAATATGGAGTAATGGGCTCCATTCATATATTGGTATTTGTCAGTGATTCTGTACCACCAACTGTTGCAATATTTGACTCACAAATAAATGAGAAAACAACTTTAATAAAAGGGGTGTTGGCCTTGGGCACATAATCGAATTGTGCGAGGAATAATCATAATCTATGTTGAATTACCTTTGAAATGATATATTACACGACTATGTTCCCATAAATTTGGAAATTACCAAAAATGGGGGGTGGGCCCCCTACCTTATTTCAAAAAAAGGGCTTTGAGCGTGATACGTACGCATTGAAAATAAATGAGAAATTGATTTTTGGGTTTTTTTTTCTTTTGGGAAGAAGAAGAAGAAAGTGAGGACGTTGTGAGTTTTCTACCTGGGACTGACAATTACACACTGGGAGTGTTTTTGTCTCCGTACATCCATCATCCATCCATCATCCATCCGTCTTCTATCCTTGTTCAGTGTGACGTGTCACTATCATAGAGATAAAAACCAGTTCTCATTCACTTCTATCATTAATTAAATTCATTCATAAGAAGAAACAGATCAACTGTTTTTATTGTTTGTGTTGTTTTACACGTGAACTTAATTCTGTCCTGAACAAAAAACTCAACCTGTGGAATAAACTATCAACTAAATACTTTACATTAGGGTTGGGACGATACACAGAGTTCATGATACGTAAGAGAAGATCAATGCAACATTTTGAAAAGACAAAAAGACATTTTTTTCAAAGATATTTTTTCTATTTATTATTATAAATAAATAATTATACATAATTATTATTATTAGCTTTGAAGTTTCAAACTGAATGCATAAAAATAAAATAAACAACAACAATAATAAGACTTTTCTATTTTAAAGTGCAAAAACTTAAGGTGGCACTTCCAAAATGACAATGTTTTTGTCATTTTTTGTGTTGTATTTTCATTGTTGTGTGTGTGTTTGTGTGTGTGTTTTTTTTTACTGTTTCTTTGTTCATTGTCATTTTGTGCATTCACCGATCAAGGTGCTTCACAGAAATTTACTTAACAAAAGTTAAAAATGATAAAATAAAAATAAAAAAAGGTTCAGAGACTTTTGCACACAGAAGTAATTTAATAAAATAATGAAAAAGATGATAAAATAAGAGAGTCAGAAAGCAGAGAAGGGAACTATTTTTAAAATCTAAAATGTAAAACATAACTGATTTATTAAAGAGTTACAATGTACATTTACAGCTGGAAATCACTGATACATTTGGGCTAAAAAAGGTTTTTTTGAGTGATTCTCAACATGTTGGTGCGTCCTCAATCACTGTGGTTGTCTTTATGTGGAGCCTTTTCCCTTGTTGGCTCGTCACATGTGTGACTGAATGTATGGAAGCATGGTGGTGGTTTGAGCACCCGTCTGGTCATTGGCACCAGTCTGACCATTGGCAGTAGCGTTGGGTTGTTGGCAGCGTGATCACAGCCTTTAACAGCTCAGCTCAAGTGAAGGGTTACAACCAGTGAGAGAGTTGGAAGAGAGACATAAACGGACAAAAGGCCCAAGACAAGAGGGTCAAACACTGGTGCAGAAAGAGGCTCCTTTAAAAATTATATTTCTATTGCTGTGCTGTCATTTGGAGGAAGATTTTCTTTAAAGGAATATATGACAAATTTACAAACTCAATCCACATTTTTTTAACTAATGATCCTAAAACCACATTAGAGGTCGACCAATATATCGGGCCGATTTTTTATTTTTTATTTAGTTCTTTAGAGTAGCCATTAAAGGAAAAAAGAAAGAACATAAAAAACATGGATTCGGACGTATGAATATACAAGAAAAAAAGCATGTGCATGGGAGAGGGAGGAGCCAATAGACGATTACAATTAAAAAGCCGATATAATAAAATAAGGATATAAAATAATAGTGCTTGATCAAATATCCTTATCCTATTATATCCATAATAAGATAAAGATTTTTGTTTTACTTGGTTGTGTACGTGTATATTTAAAGTTCAATAAATGTTAAGAGTTCTATTAGTGTATTTCATTTAATTTCTAATATACACATTTATATCATATGTTTCAATTATCTTTCATAATGAATGTGCGTTAAAAAAAAAAAAAAAAGTATATCTGCTTCCAAAATCAGCCATTGGCTGAATTAAAAAAAAAAAAATTGGTATCTGCATCATTCTTTGAAAATCCCATATTGATTAACCTCTAATCCACACCAAGCTGGGGGTATTTCATCAAAGTACGTTTAAAAGAACCAGGTTTACGGGTTGAAGACACGCTGCTATTATTCATCAAACTCTTCTCAGAATACTTACTAGTTACTAGTATGCACCGGAGCGCAGTAAAAGATTAAAGTTGATGTTATTTAGTAAATACTGTGATATCGTCAATACCGTGACATTCCTCGGTGCACATTAAACACGTAAACTAGAAATAAGACAATGATCCTATAATCATTTGTATTCATTTTAAAATCAAAATCCAACATTTACCATTACATTCTGATTGAGTTTCCTTTTAATAGACAATTACGCCATAGACGGTGAATAAATGTCTAAGTTTGTACAAGTCTTGAGTATCTTAAAGCTGTGGTTTTTAAAATCCCATTTCAACACCTTTTCCACCATTTTTGGTCTCTTTGAACCATTTTATTTATGATTAAAACCAGGATTTCCATCTTTAAGATGACTATAATAATAATAATAAATGTTCCTGGATAACAGTGGATATTATTCAGATGAATAAATAAATGTGGTTATCACAGATTCATAGAACAATGGACCATCATTTTACTGACTTTATGGATGGACCCCAAACATCTCCCCTTTATTCCCCCTCATAGATGGTCCTGTCTCCACATGACTGTTCTTCAATGTTCATGTCTGTGTTCAACCACCTTTAGCTACAGTGGGGGTCCCTGCTCTCTGGAACCTTTATTTTTCTGTGGTTTACAGCTCAAATAGCCTGGAACACTATCTCTCTATCCTGTTCTGTTGGTCCTTCTGTCCACTAACACCAGCCAGTCCACGCAGATGGCTGCCACCTCTGAACCTGGTTCTAACGGAGATTTATTCCTGTTCAAAGGGAGTTGTTTCTTCCCACTGTCGCTTGTTCATGTGGATCTTGTTGGGTTTTTTCTTTCTTTCAATGAATTTTATATTCTGTTAAGCGCTTTGAGATTCTTTTGTTGTAAATTGCACTATATAAATAAATAGGGATGTAACGATTAATCGTAAGGCAGTTAAAAATCTATTCATAGGTATCACAGTTCATATCGATACTGTGAAAATTGATGTGCAGTACTTTTTTTAAACAGCAGAGGGCGCCGTCTATTTATTTTTGTCCAGAAGAGGAGGTGGCGGGCGGAATCTGCTACTACTTTCTTTCTGGCCGCCTTCTACTCTTAAACATGTTCATAAATAATTCCTTATTCCTTTAGCACCGAAAGAATATCTATAATATTACTTGAATATCTGTAAAAGTCATGTTTTTCTATTAGCTCTGTCTGCTAGCATAGCATCTCTTCTTCACTGCTAGAATATCTGCATGCCAACCGACCACTGGGCTACCAGCGCCCTCTGCTGGTTCAAACTAATATCTGATGTAAATACAGTGCAATGGCTGTTTTTTTTTTGTTTTTTTTTAAGTCCAATTGTTAAGGCACAAAATACATTTTCAGTTACACTTTTAAAAATAAAAATAACTATTATGTAGTTTTGCATTGTTTACTATAGAACCAGAATTTAAATGAATAGGCTTCTTCATTTGTATTATTCCTTTATTTATTTCATTCAACATTTATTTTTAGTTAAATTGTTTTGAAAAGTTTATCAAGGGATTTTTTTGACAATGAAAAATAAAAGGAAATTAGTACAGTATTTTCCAAAAAAATAAAGGAATATTTTTCAGTCATCATTTGTCTACAGTCCCATTTTGTAATATAAATCGTCAGAGAATCGTATCATGAACCCAGTATCGTGAATTGAATCGTATCGGGAGTTGAGTGAATCGTTACATCCCTATAAATAAAGTAAATTTGATATGATTTATTTTGGGGGTCACTGGTTGAAAAGGTTGAGAAGTAATGTCTTAAAGCACCACAAATCAGGATGACGTGGTTTCATGAGTAGCAGGTAAACCAAGCCTCACCTGTTCATTTAATTCCTAAAAAACTCAAAACATCTCAGTTAATCATTAAAAAACAAGAAGTGAGTTTGTTTCCCAGAGCAACTATCTGTGTTGGCTTAAAAGCCAGACAACATCCCATTGAAAATCCCTCTCTATTTGTTTGGTTGATGATCAGATCACACGGGCAAATTCCACCCTGAGTGTAAGATGGAGTGTGTGTTGAGTACGTGTGTGTGTGTGTGTGTGGTTGTGCATGTGTGACCAGAAAACTGGTCATTAGATAAAGGCAGGAGATTTACCAGCACACATGAAAAAAACGCAGGCCGTACCCCAGAGAGCGAGAGATAAAAGATGGATGAGTGCGTTTAGGGATGGATGAGTACATGTGTGGCCTTGCTTGTTGGCGGAAACGTAATTTGCCCTTTAAAAATCTGCCTGTTCTGTCCTCATTTTTGGCCCAAAGGCCACACACACTTATACAGTATGTATACTGGTTGCATCAGCAGACAGGAAACCATAGCTAATACATTATTGATGAGAGCAGTCATTGATTACATGTGATAAGTGATATTGGCATTAGGTGTAAAAAGAAAGTAGAGAAAAAGTGTTGATGTATAGGTTTATGTATATGTATCTTTTCCCAGTGGATTTAGAATATGTAATGACCTCAGAAACACTTTAGCTTGTTAGAAAACACTAAAATATGTAAAAAAGGAAGAACCACAAACGTTCTTTCATTACTTGGAGGTGAAGTAAAGTGTGTTTTCTCACTTTTTCCTCAGTCGGCGGTTTCTAAGCTATTAAAACTGTCATTGATGCACTTTTGTAAACGTTGAAATGTTGATAGAATGAAGCTGCTTAACAATGTAACAAACACTTTTTAAAAGTATACAGTACCTGTACGTCATCCAAAAGTTGTTCTAATAAATCCTCTGATAGATGACTCATAAGCTGTTTTTCCATTACTTATGGAAATGCGCAAAATCTAAATAGCGCAATAAAAACTGGAAATAGAAAGCACAAAAATATCACAATTTTTTTTTAATGCTTTCATGAGGAGGTTTTTCAAACATTTCGATATTGAAATGTGTTTTTACGACTGAGGCTCGTAAAACGACCTTCAATGGAAACGCGTTCAAAGTGAAATTATACTTGGTAGAAACCATAGAAATATGACTTTTATTTTGCAAAAAACTGTAATGGAAACAGCAAGTGATGACTAAAGTTAGTTTTTGACTCCACCATAAACAAACGGGTTGTTGATGGTCATGTGACTTGAACTTGGGAGAAGTTTTGTGCATTGCATTGTGGTATTTGGAGTCCTGTGAAAGAATGCAAAGTCAATTGTTTTTACTTCATAATTAACATGATTTCTTGTGTTTCTTTGCCAGAAAATGAAGACAATGATTGACCTCAAGTTGTTTTTATTCTGCTTTGTTTAGTTCATTGAGTTCCTTGTGATATGACATCACTCCCATTCCGACAATATTCAGGTGTTTCTGTGGAAGGCACTGGTCTGTCATTGCAGAATTTCTCTGGCTCAGTTGTGGTCAGACTGCCTGAGCAGGCCAGATACCATCACACACCAAGGTCTCTGCATGAGGAGGCTCCGCTATGTTTTGACTACTGCTATCAGCAATATACAGTACCTAACACTAGCTGGGTTTCCATTACAGATTTTTGCAAAATCAAAGCGATATTTCTAAATGTCGACAACGTATAATTGCGCTTTGAACGTGATTCCATTGAACATTGTTTTGGGGAGGAGCCTCTGAACTGAAATCTCATCACATGAGACTTTGCTGCAGGAAGACTGTGTGTGTGTGTGCGTGTGCATGGGTGTGTGTGGCCCTTTAACTATGAATGATTCTTCAGAACACATAATAACGTACAGTATAAATACGTATAATGCTAAGAAATGTCCCGGTCTCCTTTATTTGCGTAAAAAGTGTTTCCATAGCGCTTTTGCGACACATTTCATTATCGAAACATCTGAAATACCTCATCATGAAAGCGTAACAACTTTTTAGTGATATTTGAGTGTTTTTTTTAATTTTTTTAATTCTGGTGTTTCCATCAACAGTCTTTATTGCGCTTTTTATATTTTGCGCATTTCCAAGGGCGATGGAAACACAGCTAGTGACGGCACTGAATCGGTCCAAAAACCCTTTGACATAGTAAACCTTGTGTCCGCATCTGACCAGCAACCCTAAAGCTGGACTCGCTGCCATTGTTTTATCAACAATTTTCATTCCGTGAAAACGGCAGAAACGTCACGTTGGCTGAGTCCGAACTTCCCCTAGCTGTGAATTATCTGTGAAAATGTGCCATTGGCTCCTAAAATCATATATTATTATGTCCCATCTCTGTATTGCACTGGAGAGTCTAGGAATGGAGGATATCAGTCTATAAATGGTCCTAATATATGCTCTGAATACACATATGACTCTGACCTTTAGCAGCGTAGCAGCAGCAGCGCTGTTTCACTTTCACCTCAGCTATTACTCTCTGTCTCTGCATCCTAATGTGCTCTGTGTTTTCCTCACTTTGTAGTAACTGCTGTGTTTTTGTGTCCGCGCTTCCAGATACGTATGCATCGCCCACACGGACCTCCTTAACGTTCTGCATTTTAGTAATTAGTCTCAAATTTACTTTAACAGATACAAGTATTTCATTATTAGGTCACTAAGGCAGCACTAAAAAAAACCACTATGAGTTAGTAAAGTCATAATTATGAGATAGAACAGACATAAGCAACTGGCGGCCCAGGGGCCACATGCGGCCCTCGGTCTAATTTTGTGCAACAACAAAACAAAATTGTAATTCATGAAGTTGGAAGTTTTATGAAGAACAACATAATACACAAAACTCCAGAAACACAGTGTACAACATGTCAAGAAAAGTACAAAAAGTATCAACAAAAAGATTAAAAAAATTCACAAATCACACAAAATTACAACAAAAACAACAAAAGACACACAACACATACAGAAATGCACATAATGACATGAAAAACACATAAAAAGACAACAAAAATGTGGCTTTTTGATGAAAAAATCTACAAAATTAATATAAAAACACATGAAATGTGATGTTTTTATGTATTTTTACTATTTTCTATACCATGTGGTGAATTCTAAGAAATTAATAGCAGCCAAAATATGTTTTGAATAGATTATTATTCAAAGTGTTATTAAGAAATGTTCATAATTCTGACCTTCCTTCTCATAACTGACTTTTTTTCTCTTAATTCTGACTTTTCATCTCATAATTATGAATTTCTTTCTTATAATGTTAACTTTCTCACAATTATTACTTTACTAACTCGTAATGTTGACTTGCTTTCTCATAATTCTGACTTTACTAACTCATAATTCAGACTTTCTTTCTCATAAATATGACTTTACGAACTAATAATTGACTTGCTGCGATGAATGTTGCTGTGGTGGAAACAGACTTCCATATATCACAGATGCCATCATTAAAAAGAATGAAAGAAAATAACACACATTCAGATATGAGTGAGTGAATATGAACATGTGTGTTACTGTGCATGACAACATAGGATCAAACATTCTCCAAAGAGACTAAAGAGATGAGACACGATGTGTGAGAATGAGTTGGAGAAGAAAGAGAAGCAGCAGTGTCTGCAGATGGATGCTGATTAAATATTGATCATCAACACACACACACACAGAGATAGACAGTGGTGCAGTACGGCTGTCATCATATTCAAAGCAGGTGAACAACCTGCTACAGTTACTCCTCCTCACATCCTTTGGATTAAACACGAGACACAACACGTGTATCACTTTATATTCTGTGGGTTTTACTTTCAAATTTCCTTTGTTTATAATCAATAGCACACATTGTTTTTCCTGTTGGAAGTTGCTTCGAGGTAAAAACTCAACAAGCCTCTTTTATTTATATACTTATCAGTGGAGCAAACTTCTAGTTTTCTACTCAAGCTTTTTTTGGCCACAAATCGGCCCTCGGTCTAAAGTTATACAGCCCCCAAAGTAAATGTACAAAATAACAGAAAAATACACAAAACAAGAGCTGGAATTCATCAAAAAATACACAAAGAATTACAACATTGCAGGAAAAAAACACTGAGACAAGATAAAAATACAGAAAATACTCTCAAAACACACAGAACTACCACAAAAATGAACGAATTGACAACAGAAATACACAAAATTACACCAAAATGACTCTGCAAACCAACAGTACTAACAAACGAGCAAAACGACAACAGAAATACACAGAAATTACTCCAAAGAACGCTAAATGACAGCACAAATACACTATGACTAAAAAAATATGACAAAAATGCCTCACAACGAACAACAACAAACATACAGAGAATGAGAGAAAAACACACAAAATTACTATCTAAACTATTTGTTCTTTCCTGTATTAATGCTCATTATTCTAATGCTGACATGAATGTTGATCATGTGACCTGATCAGAATTCCTTCACAGAAAGTGGTTGAATGCAGCTTGTAAACGTACTTATGTTTGTGCTTACAGGGGATACTAAGGGGGGTGTCATAGCACTAACCACACCCCCACCACATTGTTGCCTCTTATTTCCTGGTGTCTAAATGATGAACTCTGTCAGGAGTTGGTTCAGGTGCTGATCCTCAGAGGTAGTTACACTGAGAGCAACCACGGAACCATAAAAACAGAAAAACTACATTTACCATTACCTGTTACACCTCTACCTCCCACAATGCACCATTTCTTTAAAGCCACAATAGTGTGTCATATCCTCACCAAAATGGTGGCTCTCCATAGTTTATGCCCCAAGGTAAAAACGTGTTCTAAAAAGTTCCTTTAATGTGTTTTTTTAAAAACCGGTGCACACATTTTGTTTATTGGTAATACATTAAACACATTTTTGTTCTATACATTTCCACTACAGTTACTCGTTCATAGATATTTGTTTTAACATCATCTTCTCTCCCTGTCATTACAGTTACGTTACTGGACTCCATGTCAGCCCTGGCCGACTTAGGATGGGAGGCCTACCCTAACGAAGGAGTGAGTACACACATATATACTGTCTATCATTTATTATTGTAGACATAGGGATTATAGAACAAGTATCAATGGGAACACTTTACCTTAGGTTCTATACAAAAGGCTGACATTACGCTGTTATTATCTGTCACTAGCATGAATAAGGTGTCGTTCACTAAATGATGACACCTTTGGAGCTATGTTGGCATTTTTTGGTTTAGTTGGAGGGATCTAGTGGGGTTTGGTAGGGGTAGGGTTAGATTAACAAATGACACCTAATGACAACCTTATTCCTGCTAATGACAAATGTCATGTCATAATAATATCAGTATTCAGTAAAAGCTAGCATGCTGCGCTAGGCTAGCATTTTGTGGAGCAGTCAGTGACTAAGTAAGCATCACTAGAGTGTGTGTTTGAGAAACCACCGGGTTCATAAGCACTCATCTCTAAAACAGGGGTCTGCAGGGGGACGTTACAAATTATTTGTGCTGTGCTGAAAGTGCTGCACCACCAGAGTTTATTACGCACACATTTCTAAGTGTGTGATGTAGTGAAGGATCAGGGGACGAGAGGAAACATTGTTATGCGAGAAGGAGAGCTGTTGATGGTGTGTGTGTGTTGTCAGGTGGCGAGGGCGGCTGTGTGTGTGTGTGTGTGTGTGTGTGTGTGTGTGTGTGTTACATAACCCATGTGTGCAGGTAGAGCACAGGCACATGGATGAGAAATGACAGGCTGGAAGTGAGCAGAGGAAAGAGTGTGGGAGTGCAGAGGAAGAACAACAAAGTGTTGTGTATGTCACTGTAGTGTAAGAGCTGGAGGTTGAATGGTGCTGAATTAATTCATTTCCTCTTCAGTCACACTGCGTTCTGTGCTTCCTCTGCACTATTCAGCATCACTGTGGTTAATCGCAGGACGCCACACACACAAAGGTTGTTTTCTCAGCCAATCAAGGCTATCAAGTTCACCTCATTGGAACGCTGGGATTGTGCGCTGTACCAGGGGTGGACTGGCTGCTCCGCAACGTTTTTTATTTATTTATGTTATTTTGACGAGCGAGTGGAGGCAGACATGGTAACAGGTGGCCAAAAGTGGCAAGAAAAGAGTGAAATGTGACTAAAATAAGCCAAAAGCAGTCAAGAGTGGCAAATAAAGAGGAGATGGTATAAATAGTGAAAAAAGGCAAAAATGTGGAACAAAAAGAGGCCAAATTTTTGGGAAACAAGTGGTATTTATTGGACAGAAGTTAATTTATTTAAATAAAAAGTGGACAAACAAAATTCAAGAAAGGACAAAAATTTGATGTGTGACAAAAAAAAAAGGAAAAAGGGGATATTTATTGGAAAAGGAAGCTAAAATCTGAACAAAGTGTCCAAATTGTGGCAAGAAAGAGTGAAAAGTGACTAAAATGGGCCAAAAGCATTCAAGAGTGGCAAAAAGAATGACAAAAAAGAGGAAACAGATGGTATGTATTGGCAAAGGGTAGCTAAAATGAACAAAATGTGGCAAACGTTAGTCAAAAAAAGGCAAAAATTTGGAACAAAAAGAGGTCAAATGTGGGGGAAAATGAAACAAGTGGTATTTATTGGGCAGAAAATACCTTATTTAAATGAAAAATGGACAAAATAAATTCAAGAAAGGACAAAAATTGGATAAAAGTGTCAATAAATTGAAAAAGTGGATATTTACTGGCAAAAGGAAGTTAAAGTCTGAAAAAAGTGTCACAACTTTTTGAAGATGGGCAGATATTGGACAAAGGAAGTTTCAAAATGTCCAAAATGTGTGAACGATTAGCACAATACTTCCCATCTGTGGGTTATTATCAGCCATGTTTTAAAGCGTGTGGTTTGTTGAGGGTTAAATGTTCTGACGTTGGTTCTGGTTTAACTACAGACAGGAATTCATTTATTTGTTTTCTTTAATTGTAGAGAAACATTATCAACTGATCCTTTATTATCGTATTTAGACACAATACAAACTAGAATAAATACTTTGTCATGTTACTGGGAAATTTCCATTTTGGTGCATTAGAAACTAACAATATCACCTATAATAATACATTTTCATTTTATAGCTCATTTTAGGAGTTTTACTGCTTCCACGACTTCTTAGGACAACATGAAAAGCTCAGTTCGATGGATTTCTGAGAGCGTCCTAACCCAGACCTTCCCCTAAATAAATCAGCACTCACTCACACATGCTGTCCATTATAGGAGAAAAAGCCAAAAGTGGCAAATAATTCATTAATATGTCTGTATGGCATTTTGCATCAACAAATTTAACCCAGAATTGTCTTTCCAATCAGACTTTATTGAGTAAAAAACATCAATGTTTATTTCGTATAATTCACCGTTTTGAGAAAAAATAATGAGAAAAGAGTTTTGGTCCAAACCACACAGTCCTATGTAATATTTATTATCATGTGAACAATAAGGAAACATGTTTCACTGGACACCACAAAGATTAAAAACAAAGAAAAGAAAATAATAATAATAATAATAATAATAATTATAATAATAATAATAATAATAATAACAATAATAATAATAGTGTTAGAATTGCTGGGAAAAGAGAAGCATTTGTTTGCTGTGTCTGTTTTTGTGTTTTAATGCAGGGGTATGTAATGTTGTACTTGATCCAAAGATGAAGCTAAGCATAACTTAACATTTTCTTTGTGTTCTACTTTTATTGTGAACATGCGTAAAAGTTGAGTTGATGAAATTTATGGTGAAAGGACGAGTTTTTGTCTCAGCAGGATCCATCCTGTGGCTTTAGTCATGCTTGAATATGTGATGGTATGTGACTTGCTCTTGGTGTAAGATGCTAATGCTATGCTAACTCTATTGGATATACTTCAAACTGTGCAATACAAGCTGTGAAGTCTTTTTATATTGGTTACTAAGGGTGTATGAAAAAAATTGATTTGGCAATTTATTGCGATATTTCACCGTGCGATTATCGTATCGATCCAAAAAATGTCCAAATCGATTTTTTTTTATCATGTTACCATTTTCTTGGTCTCACAAGTTTAAAAAAAAAGTAATAAATTGCATTTCATACCATTTTGTACTTGTAAAGGTGAATTGTGTAATTATTGATGTTTCGATATATATCATATGGTTTAGTATCGTGTTATATCATACCGTGACATGCGAATCGCATATCGTATCGATATGGTATTGATAGAAATTAAGGGTGTAACGATTCATCCATTAAATCAATGAATGCACGTCTATCCTTCCTGATGACACTGATTGATCTAAAATCGTTTTAGAAGGTAATCAATCAAAGTAACGGATTGGATTTCCAAATAGAAAACACAAAATAAGAATCATACAAAGGAGATGAAAAATATTTTTGAAATGACTTCACAAACATAGTAAATGCCAACAAAAATACACAAACATCAGGATTCTGTATTGTTCAGATCATGATTCAAATCGAATTCCTTATAGAAGGTTTTTACCTACGTCATGTTCTGGGCGGTAACCTGAATGTGCGGCCATATTGGAGGCACTCAGAGGTAAACACTGCGATGGATAAATGTCTAAAACCACAGAAAAGCTCCTGAATATATGTTCTAGATGTAAAGACATAGAGGGAAGGATTGTGAAAAGTTGAGGTTTATGGTGGTACAGATCTATACGAGTTAGATCAATGACGACCCAGAGAGTCTTCTGTTTATTACGTATCCTGATGTGGTTTTAACCCTAACCCGATCTGGGTCATCCTTTAGACAAAAGTCTGACCTTTGACCTGGAATACAATGAGAAATACAGCTCTACATTTTAGCTCTACATTTTAACTACTGTGTTGCTACTGTAGCAGGTTATTAAATGTGATTGTATTAAGTCAATAATGAATTATATTATTATCATCACACGAGCTGCTGATATCAATAATTCACTAACCTGACAAGAAATGAGATGAAAACATTCAAATGTTGTCCAGATGTTTGCCTCATAGATCCTGGTTTAGCTTCACTAACCACTAGCTCCTCCTTTCCTCTGATAACTGTTGACATTGTTCTCCCTGATTGGTTCTAACTTTTGTCAGTTTATAAAACTCCAAATGTTTTTCAGCAAAAAACACGGCAATAATTCACAATTTCCTTTGTTTACCTGCTGAGTACCTCCAATATGGCCACTTCTGGTTTGATGACGTGCCATGAAAACACTATATTGGTTTAACATCACAACAACAACAGCTAAAAAAAGAAAATAGGAAAGACAGAAAAAAAAGATACTGCAGTATCATTTAAGTTAAAAGTGTGCGTCCTGTGAGAAGTTCCAATGTTTCATAAGGAGGGATTATCTCGTTGACCTTTGGACCGAAAACTTCTGGATTATTTCCAGTCAGGGGCCAATTCCCACCGATATAGAACCCGGTGTCTACCTGAATTAGTCCAAACCGACACTTGACCCTTCCAGGTCATTCCTAATCCGAGCCGTGCAGTGGCGGATGTAGCCGAGTCTGAGTGGAGCGACCCACTTCTGTCATTATACCGGGGGTGTTCTACACAGACAAAAAACAGATACGTTTTAATGATGTTTAAAAGTAGGGAGGCCCCCCAAAGTCTCTGAGTTCCCCCTGAGGCTCCACAGTCTGCACAAAGATGGAAATCCTTGTTTTAATCACAATGGGTTAAAAGTGACAAAAAATGGTGTAAAAACCACAGAAATTGGTTAAAAGTTGCAAATTAGAGTGGAGAAAAACAGAGAGAGAGAAAGTGATAAAAAAAAAAAAAGGTTCAAAGTGTCAATATTGGAACAATTAAAACTGGCAAATAATTTGCATGACAAATGGTGAATGTGGTTAAATTGGCCAAAATAAGCATTGATTTATGGTGAAAAGAGGTTAAAAGTGACAATGATGGGTCAACATATGTGGAAATGTGGTAAAAATGGTTTATAAATGCCGGAAATGTCTTGAAAATTGAAAAAATGTGTAGAAAGTCATTGAAATGTGATGGAGAATTGTCAGAAATGGGGGTAATGTAGCAAAAATACATTAAAAGGAGCAAAAATATGGCAATAAACAGTGATGAAAATAGGTTAAAATATGGTGAGTTTGGTGTAGTTGCAGAAAAATGGTAAAAATAAGAAAAAATGGGTTGAGAACCCCTGCGTTAAAGTACCTTCCTGTTTTCTCCCCTTTTTTGAAAAGAGAGTCAATGAAGTGTTGCTAGGTGTAGATGTGAGATGGTGAACGCTTGAACCTAAAGCTTGGATTCTTCATCACTGCTTCACTTCAAAGCACAATCACGCCGACTCCGTGCTGATTGAACAAGGTGAGGGAGGGGTTTGAGGAGGAAGGTTTCATTCTGGAAGGTTAATAATACACACACACAGAGCCAACGGTGGAAGAAGTGTGTGTGTGTGTGTGTGTGCACGTGTTCTACCTCTTTCTAGTTCATTGAAACATTTCCTCTGTTGTTTCCATTCAGGCTGTTTAATTAATCTCGTATCGTTGGTCGATACAAAGACAAACAGGTTGTTTTTAACGTTCCTGAACACACCTGTGCTTTTCACCAGGCAGGCACGACTGACAAAAAACAGACTCGCTGCGAAGGGAAACCAGTCGTCAGTCGTCAGGAAGTGGCAGTAATCCAGCCACTCCAAAGTCTGTCGACAAAAAAAAATAAACAAAGACATCATAAAGCCCTCTTTATCCCTCAACGACTATTCCCATAAAAGCTTTAATCACCACTCCCTAAAGACTAAGCTGTGTGCGTGTGCGTGTGCGTGCATGAGCGTCCTGTTATGTCCGACTGGTCTCAGCTCAGCACAGATGGGTCTATTTAGCTGCCAGGCGTGCCTGTGTAATTTGCAAACATTTATTCCTCTTCTCTTTATTTATTTCTTGGTCAAGTGTTTCATTTTTGTGTAAGTTGCTCTTAGTGAAGCCAATAACAGTGACTTAGGGCAGCTTTGTGATTATAAGACTGTATAACACGTGTCAAACTCAAGGTCCAGGGACCAAATCTGGCCCTTTTGAGCATCCAAAGTGGCCCACAGGAGAAAGTAAAGATATCAAAAGGAAACATAACTTCTCGTGTAAATTACCTGATAATGCAGTTGTAAATATTTCACAAATTATATAACAATGGAATTAGTTTCAACTGGCAAATAATGGGCATGAAACATCATGAATGTGGTTAAATTTGCAAAACTAAATCATGAATTATGGTGAAAAGAGGTTAAAAGTGACAATAATGGGTCAGCATATCTGACATTAGGTGAAAAAGTGGTGGAAAGGGTTTATGAGTGCTGAAAATATATTTTAAGTGGGAAACATTTACAGAAAAGTCATTGAAATGTGACGTAGAAGTGTCAGAAATAGGAGTAATGTAGCAAAAATGCTTTAAAAGGAGCAACAAATGATGAAAATAGGTTAATATCTGACATATCTGGTGTAGTTGCAGAAAAAGGGTAAAAAATAATGAACTTTTTTGTAAATATTTCAGTTCTTTAAATTCACAAACTAAATGAAAGTACATAATATCAGCAGGGCTCACAGTTTTTACACGTTTATATAATAATAATGGCTTGGATTTATTGAGTGCTTTTTTTAAGGAGACTCAAAGCGCGTTACATAAACCATTATTCATTCACGCCAATCATACCGGTGGTGGTAAGCTACATTGTAGCCACAGCTGACAGAAGCGTAGCTGCTATTTTTGCGCCTACAGTCCCTCTGACCCCACCAACATTCATGCCCAATTCCTACCCATTCAGACCAGGTTTGGTTATTGGACGACCCACTCGACCACTGAGCCACGGTCGCCCACGGATCACATCTTTAGCACAAATGTTGCAATTTTCCTCAAAGTATTTCCCCAAAATTTCCCAAAATAAGTCAAAAATTGTCACAAAATGAAGAAAATTTAAGTGAAAATCCTTCAGGGTTTGATATCTGTCACTTATTTCTTGGAGATTGTCAGTGATTTACATAATTTTTACATCATGTAAATGTGGAAGTGCAAACCAGGACACATTAACGTTGAAAGAGATTGTTTTCCCACCTAAAATCTTTGGCCCACTTTGGATCAAACTGATCCGTATTTGGCCCCTGAACTAAAATGAGTTTGACACGCCTGCTTTAGCTCCTTTTCCCTCCAAGTTGTTTCTTGCGTTTCTGTTGAGCGACTGTTGGGTCGGGATCAGGAAAGTATTGGTTTTGTTTGCGTTCCAACTCATAAGCAGTGGATCTGTTTTAGTACTCAGGACTCAGATTAAATGTGTTGAGATTTCGTTGGGTTGTTGAACTGTCACATCAGATTAAGTTCAAGAATCCTTAAGTTTTTCAGTGTCTGAAAGTGTGTCTGAGTTCTTTTTAACCCCTGGTTTCTGCTTCAAACTGGCCTTTTTCCTCCCAGTTTGTTTTATTTGAAAACACACTGGAAACGACCGACTTCCAGTAGGCGTGTGCTTCTGTTCAGGTGTGTGTGTGTGTGTGTGTGTGTGTGTGTGTCTAAAGCGTGTCCAATCTATGGGATTGTGTGTTTATGTGGTAAAGAGCTGTAAACTGATGAGGGAGCTTAAAAAGTTCATGATGACAAGAGCTCTGAACAAAGATGGTGGTCTTCTCATCTCTGGCCACAAACATGGACTCAGAGTTCAGTTGATTTGTGGCTTTGTGTGTGTGTGTGCGTGTGTGTGTGTGTGTGTGTGTGTGTGTGGATAGAAATGTTTTGCTGCTCATGCGAGAAGTGTTCTCAATTACAGGCTCACTGAGAAGTGGAAACAGATGGAAGCAGATGACGGGAGACAAAGTAGCCCTGTCCTATACCTTCTCCTGCTCGTGTACTTTTCTCTCTCGTGCAAACACTTAAGCGCTAAATTACGCATTCACTACAGAAAAAACATGCTCGCTCCGTCCACATGTGCAGCGGAGACAAAGACGGCCCTTCACTCGTTTTGACACTTAGCTTATCACTCATATTGGGACCAGTTTTCCCAGTAGAAAGTGATTCCTTTGTTCTCTGACCAGAGAGGTGGTGCCCTTTAATGCTAACTATTGAAATCAGTGAATTCTTCTTTTCTCTTCCCTCATAACTTTAAAACAAAGTTGTAGCATATACCAGGGTTCTCTCCAGCGCTGATGAGCGTAGGGCCCCCGACGTTGTCATTTTGCGATAGCGCCCCTTACGCTTTGTTTTCAGTAACGTAGGGAGGATTTTCTGTTGGTTTTTCCTTTTTTAATCGGTACCATTGTAATAATTGTTGCACACATGAACACAAAGGGACTTCCAGGCGTGCACAGGTTGTTTTAACTCTTTTTAATCTAAATAACCCAGAAACACATTCATCAACCACACCGTCAATTTAATACAGGCGATCTGCTCGGATGTTCCCATCTTTACCTGAGGACCCCGAGGACCCCTGCAGCCACCTAGCTGCCCCCGATGCTTCCTGTGTGCGTCCTTCACTTGGTATCCGTAACTACCGTCCAGTATAAACAGACGTAGCGTGTAGCGGCACAGGTCAGACAGGTTCGGACTGTGTTTTCTCAAGCTTGGTCTTCGGGCATCCCCCGTCAAGCAACGGGCTAGCTGCGGGTGCACTCGTGGGGGATGCGCGGACACCGCTCCCAGCATGATTTGTCGTCATTCGCTTCTGTGGCTATTAAACCTCCTTCTTTTCTGCTGCTGTTAAGCTTGTGTTTGTTTGAGGTAATAAATGCACGAGTCCTGTGTCCACGTTTGCTAATGTTTTCAGTCACCACTTGGGATAGTGGGGGTCTTGAATCTCTGTCATCGTTTTTTTGTGGGTCGCGGACTGAAAAGTTTGGGAACTTCTGTATAGAGAGATTAGACTAAATATAAAACAAACACACAAATGTAACTTAATTACAGATTAATATTTGAGTTATTTAATCCCTCTTAAACTGGAATGCTCAGATCAACCAACGCAAAAAGGTCATTTCTCAGTTCACGCACAACGACAAATAGTTCACACGTCCCGTCAATAAGTCCAGAGGGAGTAACGAGAGGGTTTAACGGCTACAGGAGTCTCGTACCAGCCCAGTCCACGCAGTGTCACCATTCCTGACAGAAATGAATCTCCAGAGTTGAGTTCAGTTGTGGTTCTTTTTGACTCACTTGTCTAGAAGCTTTTCTTAGCTCAACATTCATAAAAAAAAAAATAACCTTGGCCAATTCCGTTCTCTTGTATTTAACACTCAGCACTTGTTCAATAACAGTCGGCTCCAGCAGTAACCGTTCCACTCGTTTCTCACGTGCACCGATAACTTCCTGGTCGAACATTATAAAGACAGTCAAAGTAGGTCAGTGCATCTGTTTTGTAGTTTTCCCTTTTGATTAAGTTCATTAAGGGTCAAATTATGACAAACCAGGGGGTTGTGCTCTGTGCGAGCTTTTACTTTTACTGTAAAGTTTGCCTTTATTTTTATTGATATTTATAGATTTATTTTTGCAAGATGGTGTTATTTTATCTGGAAAATATGAAACAAGTTCACTGCTAGCTCATGAAATTCTGCTTGGCTTAAAGCATGTGTCGTTATTTAACTTTAAAATCTGACTGGCTAAAAATTGCATTATTTACACGAATACCAAATCAAAGGAGTTCTTTAAAGGAGCAGTCCACAGTAAACATCAAATAAGATTAGATAACCATGCTATCTTTGCTAATAACTTGTGGTAGATTTGGCTTTTCAATCAACTGTTAGCAGTGGTAAACTATCACAATAAAGGTATTCATTTGTTCCTCTCTAATTTTACATTTGTCATGGTAGTGGGAGGAGATCAGCGTGATGGATGAGCGAAACACACCAATGAGAACCTACCAGGTGTGCAACGTGATGGAAGCCAACCAAAACAACTGGCTGAGGACACGCCACATCAGCCGGGAAGGAGCGCAGCGCGTCTACATCGAGATCAAGTTCACATTACGGGACTGCAACAGTCTGCCGGGGGTCCCTGGTACCTGCAAAGAGGTCAGCTGTGTTGATAATTCATGCAAAATCACTTCAAAAACACACAAAAATATACAATAATTAAAGAAAAACACACAAAACAATGACAAAAATGAAGAAAAATGGTAGAAAAAACACACAAAATGATGACAAAAATCTAAAAAAATAATAGGAAAAACACAAAAGACAACAAAAACACACAAAACCACAACAAAAATGATAGACACACAAAACAATAATCACTGTTGTCTTAGGTTCATGTTTACAGACAAAACAAATAATTTCAAGAAGCAGTAATTTTTTTATTTTAATTTAAATTTTTGCAAAATAAATATTGAAAATGTAAAAGACACAGAACCAGTCATTGTCTGACTCTGCAGCTCTTTTTCATTTAAAGACAATCTAACAAATCAGTTATTTTTGTGTAATAAATAATGTGTTGGTAATGTCATGAAAAATCTGTGTAAAGTTGTATTTTTTGTTAAATGCATGTTTCTGCTCTTTTTGTCGCTTTTCTGACAAATTAGCATTTTTATTATGTGTAGTAAATGTCAAAAGATGATGGCTGCTGTTTATAATACACAATACAATTAATGCTTGTATGGAATCAGCCTGTCTTTTGAATATTATGCACAATACTGTTGGAGCAAAAGGCCACTTTAATTATCCTCTCGATTATTTATTACACACACACACACACACACACACATGCACATGCATTGATACATTTTGAATGGATATTTTTCTCTTCTCTTATAACAGCTCTACAAAGATGCTCCACTCTATTCATTTAGCTCTATTGTGTTTTTTTTTTACCTGTGTAGAGTTAATGTGACTCAGCAGAGAGCCGTGCTGTCATGATATTTAGGACAGACGGTGCTGACTAATGACTAGACATCAGACACGTTCTTTGTATAACTGTGATAATAATTCACTGACACGCTTTTTTTGACAGACTTTCAACATGTACTACTATGAATCCAACAATGCCAACCTGTGGTTCATCAAAGAAAGCCAGTATGTGAAGATCGATACCATTGCTGCTGATGAGAGCTTCACTCAGGTTGGGATTTTTTTTGCTACTTTTCAACAGATTTCAAATATACGCAAGTGGTGAACATTTATTCCTGTATTTTTAGTGGGAGGAGCTTAAGTACAGTTGTCAATTACTGTATGTTCAAATGAGTATGTTGTTGAAGGTTGGGTTAGGGATGTAACGATTCACTCAACTCCCGATACGATTCACGATACTGGGTTCACGATACGATTCTCTCACGATTTATTTTACAAACTGGGACTGTAGACAAATTATGACTGAAAAATATTCCTTTATTTTTTGGGGAAAAAAACTAGATAATGCTGTATTATTTCCTTTTATTTTTCATTGTTAAAAGATTTCCTTGATAAACTATTCAAAACAATGCAATTTAACTAAAAATAAATCTTAAATGAAATAAATAAAGGAATAATACAAATGAAGAAGAAGTCTATTAATTTGAATTCTGGTTCTATAGTAAACAATGCAAAACTGCATAATAGTTCTTTTTAAAAGTGCTACTGAAAATGTATTTTGTGCCTTAATAATTTGAAAAAAAAACAGTCATTTCACTGTATTAAGGTCAGATATTTGTTTGGACCAGCAGAGGGCGCTGGTAACTCAGTGGTCAGTTGGCATGCAGATATCTTGCAGTGAAGAAGAGATGCTATGCTAGCAGACAGAGCTATTAGAACAACGTGACTTTTACAGATATTCACGTAATAGTACAGATATTTTTTGGTGCTAAAGGGGTAAGGAATCATTTATGAACATGTTTAAAAGTAGAAGGCGGCCAGAAATAAAGTAGTAGCAGATTTCGCCCGCCGCCAACACTTCTGGATAGCGCCCTCTGCTGGTTAAAAAAGTTCTGCGATTCCATTTTCATAGTATCAATGTGAATCGTGATACCTATGAATCGATTTTTAACTGCCTTACGATTAATCGTTACATCTCTCCTCTGTAGTGTTATAAAGGGGTTTATTTTCGTGTGCAAATTAAAATGGCGTGTACGATTTCCCTGGTTTAATTCATAAATAATAATAAATGTCATCCCCTGTCCTTAGACCCTCCTTCTGCATGGAAAAACTCATAAAAACCCAGTGGGAAAATGAATTACACACAAACATGTCATGTACATCAAAGGTGCGCATTAGGTTATAAACACGTGGTGAGAATATCAGCATTTATAATGTTGTGTTTGCAGAGAAATGTGCATGTTTCACTGTTCGCTTTGAGCACAGTCGCTGCCATTGTCCGCCAATAACTTCCGGGAACTATTTGAGTCTATTTCGAACTTCCGTTGTCGCAACTTTCTCTCTAAACGCCTCTGTGTGCATGCTGCATGTACATCCAAGGTGTGCATTAGGTTATAAACACGTGGTGAAAATGTCAGCGTTTATAATGTTGTGTTTGTGGAGAAATGTGATACATAACATATTTTTTATTGGATTTGTAGAGGTTTTTTTTCAGGGTCTTATTTATTTTTATTTATTCTTTTTAATTGTAGAATATGCCTTTTTTAAGTTAAGCTAATGGTCATTAGTGCAAAATGACCATATATATATTTATATATCTATTAAAATAAATATATTTGTTTTTATTGGATTTATTTATGGTATGGTTAGTAATAAGTATTTCAGTTTTTTCCCATTCTTTCTGTTGCTGACTATTGTTTTCTATTTTAGTAATAAGTCATTGATCAATCTTTTTCTCATGTTCCAATCAATAAAAGTGTGTATGATTTGGTAACAGATCGATATCGGCAAGGCTGCAACATCTGTATTTTGTTGGAAGTGAAAAAGTCGTAATGGGACGTCCCTACTTTGTGTCTAAATGTGTGTTTTTTATTTATTTCCAGGTGGACGTTGGCGACCGTGTGCTGAAGCTGAACACTGAGGTGCGGGACATCAGCAACCTGAATAAAAAAGGTTTCTACCTGGCCTTCCAGGACCTGGGGGCCTGCATCGCTCTGGTCTCAGTGCGAGTTTTCTACAAGAAGTGTCCGCTCACCGTGCTCAACCTGGCCCAGTTCCCCGACACCATCACCGGTGGAGATACTGCGCTGGTGGAGGTTCACGGTTTATGTGTGAACGGCTCCGAGGAGTTCGAAGCCCCCAAAATGTACTGCAGCGCAGACGGAGGATGGCTGGTTCCCATCGGGAGGTGTGTCTGCAAACCGGGGTTCGAGGAGAACAAGGACGTCTGTCAGTGTGAGTTTAAACTCTTTGTTTCTACAGGAAGTGAAGCTTTATTAGGATTCTGTTTCAGGCCATATTTCTTTTTTATGTTTTAGGGCAGACATAGGAAACTGGCAGCTCAGGGCCACATGCAGCCCTCAGTATAACTTCCCCAAAACAAAATAGTAATTCTTGAAGTTGGAAGATACATGAAGCCCAACTTAGCACGAAAAAGTTTAGAAACGCAGAAAACGACAGCGAAATGTCAACAAAAGTAGAAAACATGATAACAAAGAGACACTAAACAACCACTTCAAGACATAATGACTACAAAAACAGCAACGTATACAAATGACTTCGAAGACATAGAAAATGTTAACGAGATTGCACAAAATGACAGAAAAATGCACAAAATGACAAAAAGACAAGAAACATTTGCCATATTGACAATGAAATGTAGAAAATGAATTCAAAAACACACGAAAAGTCCAAAAAACTCTAAAAACATCAAGAAATCTCACACAAAAAAGGACTACAAAGACAACACTCTTTGTTCTTTCCTGTATTAATTATCATTATTCTAAATCACATAAATGTTGATAATGTGGCCCTCGGATTAAACAATCACATTTTTCTACAACTACACTAAACCTGCCATATTTTAACCTATTTTCATCACTTTTTCTTAACATACAGTATTTTTGCTCCTTTTAATGTATTTTTGCTACATTTCTCCCATTTCTCCCTTTTTACTTCAGATAAAAAAAACAAGGATTTCCATGTTTAAGATGACTATAATAATAATAATAAACGTTCCTGGATAACAGTGGATATTATTCAGATGAATAAATAAATGTGGTTATCACAGATTCATAGAACAATGGACCATCATTTTACTGACTTTATGGATGGACCCCAAACACAGAAAACAACAGCAACAAGTACACAAAATAACAACAAAAAACACAAACAGATTTTTGAAAAAATACAAAAAGATTTTTGAAAAAATACAAAAAGATTTTTGAAAAAATACAAAAAGATTTTTGAAAAAATACAAAAAGATTTTTGAAAAAATACAAAAAATGATTCCAAAAACACACAAAATGATTACAAAAACAACATTGTATACAAAAGCACTTCAAAAACACACAATGCCAACGCAATTGCACAAAATTCTTCTTCCCAACCCAAACATGTCCATTGTTCATGTGAAAGGAAACACAAACACTATATAGTACAACATGTGTGCACATCTGCACAGGCATGTGTGTGAGCAGAGGGGTCTGCTGTGAAAGACTGAGTTTAAATGAAAATTATTTTTGGAAAGTGTGTGTGTGTGTGTGTGTGTGTGTGTGTGTGTGTGTGTGTGTGTGTGTGTGTGTGTGTGTGTGTGTGTGTGTGTGTGTGTGTGTGTGTGTGTGTGTGTGTGTGTGTGTGTGTGTGTGTGTGTGTGTGTGTGTGTGTGTCATCGCTGGCAGGGAGCGCTGCTTCAAGCAGTGTTTTGATTTTTAATTCATCCAGTGTGTGTGTGTGTGTGTGTGTGTGAGAGGACCCACACAATGATGTGTGTCGTGTTGAAAGCGGGAAGGAGAAGTTGTGCCTCAGGAAGTGGATTATTGAGTTGTAAAACACTCCAGATGGTGCGTGAAGTCAGTGAGTGTGCTTGTTTACTTGTTTGTTTGTTTGTTTATGTCTATCAGTGTGTGTGTGTGTTGTTAATGTGCACGCAGCCATGCAGTATTGATCTTTTTGCTGTCACCTGTCCCTACGGGCTCACCTCCTCCTGTGACTCATAGATATTCATCACTGCAGACTTGGAATCAGTGCAGCCACATAATGTAGTTTCAGTAGTTTTGGAAAAGGCAGCAGTCGAGGGAAGAGTTGGCAGTCGGGCCTCGGAGACGAGTGAATAAGAACGATCTGTACTGCAGGCGGCTAATGTGCACAGATTGTGGCAGAAACTCAGAAACTCTGAAACTCTGGGATGGATCTGAATCTTAAAACACAGACTCTGTCAAGTTGTGTGTCTGTCTTGGAACGTGACGAGTTGCTGATGTTTGACAAAGGAAGAAAGACTTGGACTGCGTCCGAATATTCCCTCCTATCTCCTTTCCTAGAATGTTTGCATTTACTGAAGCAAATGCAAGTGAGAATGCAGGTGCTGGCTGCTGTATTAGGTTAGCATTAGCCTCGCGTTAACATTAGCCAGTGTTAGCATTAGCCTAGCATTGGCAACTAACCTTTATTTCTATAGCACCTTTCACAGACAGAGGTCACAAAGTGCTTTACACATCCCCTCATTCGCATTCACACACCAATGGGACAACGTTGCCATGCAGGCACTGTTAGCTAGGGGTTCAGTGTCTTGCCCAAGGACACTTCGACACATAGACCAGTATCGAACCCCCAACCTCTCAATCAGAGGACGACCCCTCTCCCACCTGAGCCACTGTCGCCCATTAGCCTAGCATTAGCCTGATATTAGCAATAACCTAGCATTAGCATTAGAGTAACATTAACAGTAACCTAGCATTAGCGTTAGCCTAGCGTTAGCAGTAGCAGTAGCCTAACGTTAACAATAGCCTAGCAATCACATTAGCCTAGCGTTAGCATTAGCCTAACATTAACAATAGCCTAGCGTTAGCATTAGCCTAGTGTTAGCAGTAGCATTAACCTAACCGTCTTTTCTAACATTCCACACTACAAAATAAGTCATAAAAGTACGTATGATATCATATTAGATCAATAACGGTATAATATCGGAAGTGAAAAAGTTGTATCGGGACATCTCTAATTCTCAATGTGATGTTCTTTTAGTTTCACTTTAGTTCCTCGTAGCCTGTTAGCCTGTTAGCCTGTTAGCCTGTTAGCCTCTTTTCCTTTGATTTACATTCAAACCCTGTGATTTTTGACGTTATATCAGTGGAAAGTGTTATAAATGTGCTTTTAGTCTATTTTTGGAAATGTGTAGTTTTTCCACCATGACCGACGTCACTAACCTTCAACGCAGTCAGATTATTACGTCACCTAGTGGAAGTGTGTCTGATTGTCCAAACAAACATAATCGTCTTTTCTTACTCCTTTCCTTAACCCTGTGACGTCATCTACAGGGTTAAGGAAAAGTGGATAGGAGGGAATATTCGTATGCAAAGTGGACGACCTCAGTGATCTCTATGACATCATCAGTCCACGTCTGGTTCTTCTCACCGCACAGCGGTTCAGTGTATGTTTAACAAGCCTGTGCAGAGTGTGGAGGTCATGACATGATTGTCTGAGGTCAGTAGCAGTGAAATGATTAAGTTCTGCTCACTGTAAACCAGCGTTTAAAGACATTAATAAAGAGACAAAAGCCATCAGAGGTCATTTTAAAACAAACACAGCTTTTTCCCTTGAGTTTTAAATATTCTGAGATGTTTATGTTACAGATGGACAGTTTTTATCACAGAAATATCACTGTCTGATTCAAGGGTCACATGATCAACATTCATGTCAGCATTTAGAATAATAAGCAATCTAAGCATTAATACAGGACAGAATAAAGGGTATTTATTTGTGTTTATTTGTGTTTTTATGTCATATTTGTTGTTGTTCTGTGTATTTTGGTCATAATTTTGTGTATTTTTGTTGCTGTTTTGTATGTTTTTCCATCATTTTTGTATAGTTTTGTTGGTATTCTGTGTTTTTAAAGTAATTTTCTGAATTTTTGTTGTCATTTTATATATTTTTCCATCATTTTACACATTTTTATTTTGTGTCATTTGTCTATACAATGTCTTTAAAAAACGATGCAGAAATCATACCCTTATATATAATAATTAATAATAACAAACGTCTGATGTCTAAGTGGTTAAACCTGCACATGCTTCTGTTGCTTTTTGCTTTTCTTTTCTATTTTATTTCGTTGTTTTCCTTTGCTCTCAACCAGCTAATGCAGCTGCATTTGTAATCAGCCTCATTGTAACAGGCGGCTTTTCTAAAAGACATGAGAGGGCACCGAGGTGCTCCAACCTCCAGTGTGTTACGCTTTAATGTGTCCCCACGAGAACAAGGGTCAGGCTTTGAAAGAGTCCATTCAGCACTCAGCAGCAGCAGCTCCAAACAAAAGGTTCCTGCCCTGACACAGTGTGGACGTCTTCCTTAGGGAAAACACACACACACACACCGCTAATGCATTTAAATCAGCCACACAAAGAGACGAAGCGCTAAGGTAGAGAGAGAGAGAGATTAGAATCGTCACGTACAGGTGAGAAAGTCATTAAACGAACACCTTCTTGTTCTTTTTTTCTATGTCTATGTTCTTCTTTTGTTGTGTGTGTGTCATGTGTTTTTGGCTCCCTTTATTTACCTTTCTCTCCCTCTCTTTCAGTGCGTGCACGGCACTAATGGAATCATTACTAGCCTTTTTGTGCCAGACAAACACCAGACACCTCCAATTACCGCCTTTTTTTTTCCCGCTCTAGTTTCTGCTGCTTTAATGCAGCTCATCTTCACCTTTCACTGCCTACGAGACTCACGCTTCACCGTTCACTCCTCATTTCTGATATTGTTTTCCCTCTGACGTTTTTCTTTGTCGGCCCTTATGTTGCAGAGCCTCTTTATCTGATCAGCTGTGTGTTCACTTTGTCCCAAAGTCGTCTGTTTTCATAGAAATCCTGAGGTGTGTTTACACTTTACGTCGATATCTCGTTTACACTTAAAAACACAAGATGATTATAATGGGATTTACAGTAAATATGAAATAATCTAATGTTAAGCTCTTGGTTCTTTGCAAAGCAAATTAATATGTATAGCACATTTCATACACGAGGCAATTCAATGTGTTTTACATCATTGTTCATCAAATGGAGGTACGTGTACCCCTAGGCGTACGTGACGGCACTACAGGGGGTACTAGAGAGAGAGAGAGAACTATATGAAAACTAGGGATGCACCGAAATGAAAATTCTAGGACGAAATGAGAAAAAACGAAACAGAAATAAAGTATTATGCTTATTATTAGTCTCATTGGATTTATGGCTCTGAGTGTGTACTAACCACTAAAATGAATATTAATACTTCAAAGAATAAATCAATTATAAATACGTAAATATCGTAGCAGCTTTAATGAAGTGTTGCTTTTTCTTTAGTTTTTTTTGTTGTTTTTTGCTTGTCTTTTGATGTTAATGTTTTTAGTTTTTCTGTTTTGTGTTTTCGTTTCAAATTTTCTCTGTCTTGACGTTCCTTTATTTTGTCTTATTTATTTATTTAAATATTTATTTAGTTGTTATCTTGAGAGCTGGTTTTTCTCTGGCACGTGTATTTATTTCTGTTAATGTCTGTTCATATTATTATGTTTCGTTGTATTTTAAACTGTGACAAATGAAAAAGAAAGAAAAAAAAAAACAACTTTTACTGATTGTTAATCTACCCTCGAACCTTGAACCAAGTGCCTTTATTTTGAAGGGTTTTTTTAATTAAAAATGACATGATTATCAGTGGTTATTACTGCATAGGAATCTCTTGTTTTATTTTGTTGACGCTCGTCTCTATATTATGACATATACCTTCAGTTCTACTTGCTGCAGGTGTCGTTACCTCTCCACCCTGTCACATATCTACCATCGCTACGTTACATAATCTCTCTGTCAATCACATGCATCGTCTCTCTCTCCCCTCCACTCGTCCTACCTTGTCACTTCTCTTTTATCTCTGTGTACCCCATGCAGAGGCCTCTGTCTGTGCAGCCACAGCCCCTCGCCATTTCCTCGCCACTTTCTCCTTCCACTAGTCTTTGTGTCCTCAGCGTTCTGATTCCATCACCCCCCCCCCATGCCTTCATTTCCACCCTGTACTTCTTTTCCTGCTCCTGATGCTTCTGTGTCTCACAGCTGGTCGTGGATGTAGTGAAATGTCCTTTCAAACTTTCTCTGCTTTTAGCCCCGGGGGGTGCACGCTGAAGGCCACGACTTCTTCTGTGTGTGTATGTGTGTGTGCGCATGTGTGTGTCCGTGGGTTCTGCCCCGTGCGTCCAACATCAGCAGCTATTACTGCCTCAGATGTTTGAGATATAGAGGAGACCAAGTGAAATAGTTTCTTTATGATAATTCTGACATGACCAATCAGACGGCTTATATGGGGCGGTGTAAGTTTCTTCATTTTCTAAATTCTCTCCAATGAGAGTCACAAAACTGTAATAACAGATGGCAAAAATGTGGCAAGAAAAGAGTGGAAAGCAACCAAAATAGGCAAAAAGCAGTCAAGAGTAGAGCTAACTAATGATTATTTTCATAATCGATTCTTATAAAGCACATTTAAACCCTTCTTAAAGTGATTAAACTGAAATAAACATATCTTTCCCACACACACAAACACTGCACGCACACAAATACTCATGGTGTGAACAAAAATGTTAGTGCGCGAACACACAAACACTTGTGGTGCACACACACACAAACATTAGTGGTGCGCACACACATAAACACTCTGCTTTTAATGGTCGATTTTAGCGATTTGTTGTAGCCTTAGTCAAGGGTGCGAAAAAGGTGGTATGTAAGGGCAAAAGGTTGCTTAAATGGGCAAAATGTGGCAAACAATAGTGAAAAAAGGCTAAAATATGGAACATAAAGAGCTAAAATGTGGAAAAAAAATGGTATTTTTTGGGTAAAAAGTAGTATTTATGGGTGAAAAGTTGTAAAAATGGTTAAAGAAAGGACAAAAATTGGATAAAAGTGTCAAAAAGACAATTTAATTGGACAAAAATTTTTTTGCAAAAGGTAGGTGAAATCATTTTTTCTCACAGCGGCAAAAATGGGACAAAGAAGTTACAAAATAGCCAAAGAAAAAAGGTAAAAGGAGTTAAAAAGTTTCCCTCTTTAAAGGTTTTCATGTTGAGCATTACTGACTTAATAATGTTGAACTTTAGTCCCTGTCCACCCCTAGTTTACTCTACATCTCCTCTACCACCATCACCACCATCACATCCATGGATCATCATCCTCCTGCTCTTCCTTCATCTTTATTCATGTTCAATGTTTCCGACTCGAAGCAAGAACGAGTGGAACTTTTCAAAGTCACTCCAGACTTTTCCTACTGTGTTCTTCCTGTTACTGTTTGCGTTCCTGCTGCTTTTTTCCTTTGCTTTCAAACCAACGTGTGAATTACTGAGGAACGATAGAGAGAGCATCCAATACAGTGTAAACTCGTCCAACTACGCTTCTTCTTATATTATTTGGAGGTTGTTTTTCTTTAAACGTGAGAGAATACTGATTAGATTTGCAATAAGTCTTTCTAAAGTTTAAAAACTGTGAAATCCTCAACACTGATTTGTCTGTAAAATATTATTTCCAGCGTCTGTTCCTGCAGCTGCAGAAAACAGACAAAAATTGCTCAAAAAAATGCAAAATGGCAGCACAAATACACAATATGACTCCCAAAAACATATACAGAATGACAGAAAAACACACAAAATTACTATAAAAACTATTTGTTCTTTCCTGTATTATTCTAAATGCTGACATGAATGTTGATCATGTGACACCAGATCATTTTTGTGATAAAAGTTGCCTATATACGTCTGATGTAAAGGGTGGGGAAGAGTCGACTATATTTAAGAGATATTATAGTCCACATGTTAATCCATCCATCCTCTCCCATTTATCTTTGGTCAGGTGACGCAAGCGGCGTTCTGAGCTCATGTCGGCCACTTGTACTCACAACTTTGTCCTTTCGGTTTCTATCCAAAGCTCATGAGCAAACGTGAGGGTAGTGAACGATAAATCGAGAGCTTTGATTTTCGGCTCAGCTTCGTTTTTACCACGACAGGTCGGGGGGAAAGACGTCGCACTGATCGGTCTGCAAAATACAATGATGCATACCCATGATGTGTTTTTTTTAATAACAGGATTGCAGCACCATGTAATGAGAGGTTTGAGCAAAGAACAGAAGAACTAAAGGTCTAATCTTTACACCTGTGAAAGGGATTTAGTGAGTGTGTGCTCAGTAGGGAACCTGCCTTTCTTTATTGCCTTTATAGTTTACAATAGAACTGTGTGTGTGTGTGCGTGTGTGCGTGTGTGTGTGTGTGTGTGTGTTCCATTGAGTTTTTGAAGGTGGTCTCAGTCTCACAAACACACACGGCTCAGTCTTTCTCCTGCTCTTCTTTGGCAAAGATGTGAGTTGAAAGTTCCTTAATGCCTGTAGGATTTAGAGCTCGTTACAACGTGTGTGTGTGTGTGTGTGTGTGTGTGTGCGTGTGCGTGCGTGCGTGCGTGCGTGCGTGTGTGTGTGTGCGTGTGTGTGTGTGTGTGTGTGGAATATTACTATCCAGATGTTTTAAAGTGCAAATGGATAAATTGAAAGGCCAGTCATCTGCCTGTGCTTCACACTTTTACCATTAGCCTTCCTTTATGTTGAACAAGACGTAGCTTTTTAAGAGCCTTTGGTTTTTTAAGCTAGCCATCTCTCGCCAACGCCATTAGCTTCAAAGTTAGCCACAATAGGCAAGGCAAGGCAAATGTATTTGTATAGCACATTTCATGCACAGGGCAACTCAATGTGCTTTACATGATCAATAAGTGCAACAGAAAACATGCTTTAAAGCTTAAAATATATAAGAACATTAAATTTAGCAGGAACAATATTTAAAATAAGCAGCAAAAATATTTAAAATCATCAGTAAGAACATTTAAAATTATCAATAAACACAGTCATACACAATAAGGACATCAAGGCTACGTTTACTCTGCAGGAAAACGCGACCTATATCTGATCTGTTAAACAGTTTGAACAACACATTTCCAATTTTTTCAAATCTGACTTTGGTTTCTGTCACATGGTCCTAAATCTGATACGTGTCTGATTTTTTTGCAAAGTGACTGCGGTCTGGATGTCATCACCATGTAAGGCAAGGCAAATTTATTTGTATAGTGCATTTCTTACACAAGGCAACTCAATGTGCTTTACATGATAAAACATTCAATTGTTTAAAATCAATAAGAACATTTAAAATCATCAGTAAAATCATTTAAAATCATCAGTAAAATCATTTAAAATCATCAGTAAAATCATTTAAAATCATCAGTAAAATCATTTAAAATCATCAGTAAAAATCATTTAAAATCATCAATAACACATGACATCATCAACATGACCATAAATCTCTCTCTCAATCATACACAGTAGAGAAAAAAAGTTCCTTTAACTTTGATTTAAAAATGTTCACATGTGATGCTGACTTCAGCTCTGATGCAGTTTGTTCCACTTCTTTGCAGCATAACAACTAAACACAGCATCACCATGTTTACTGTGAGCTCTGGGCTCCACTATCTGACCTGTGTCCATAGATCTCAGAGACCTGCTGGGTTCATACCTGACTAACATCTCACTGATGTATTCTGGACCAAACCATTCACACATTTATAACCAGCAGCAGAACTTTACAGTCTCCTCTGAGGCTGACTGGGAGCAAGTGTAAAGAATAACACCTGATAGACTTGATCAGATGATCAATGTACTGATATCTTCACTCTAGAAAAATAGTTGAATCATGTATTTTATACAGTACTTACTGAGAGGAAACCATGGCAGGCTCCCAAAAATGAGTGACATCATCCGATAGAGACAGTGAGAGGTTAAAGCTGGAAGAAAACATCTGTTTGTATAAACAATACCTCATTCTTATATTTATTCTACTGTATTTTTATTCCACATAGTGTCTTATGTATTAAGACTTATTAAGATGCACTAATTCTAATAACTTTAATAAACAGTGTTACAGTCCAAATAGTATCCAGATAATCTTGTGATCATCTTCTACCATGTGCCACATACGGAGTAATGGGCCCCATTTATATACTGGTATGTGTCAATGATTCGATGCCACCAACTGTCGCAATATTTGACTCACAAATAAATGAGAAAATGACTTTAATGGAAATTGCCAAAAAATAAATACATTTCCAACTGTTGTTTTTTCTTTTTGGGGCCCGAATATGGGGCTCCAAGCGTTGATGTGTACCCATCTATAGATTATAGCTACCAAATTTCAGCCCGATTAGTTGATGAATAACAGAGGAGTAGTGATTTTAACTAGTGTACACAACAACAACAACAACAACAACAACAGCAAGAACAAAGTGAGGGCGTTTAGAGTTCGGTAGCGCAGCCTAAAATATCTGAACTGTGCATTAAGACCTGCAGTGTGAACGTAGTGCAAGGTGGCTTTGGAGTTTAAAGAACACTGTGTGAGTGAGTGAGTGAGTCTGGTTCCAGGGTTTTGGGCTGAAGTCTGTGGAGAAAAGAGGAAAAAGGGGGAAAAGCAGGCCAAGGACTAAGAAGCAGTGAATGCATGTTTCAGCCGTTCCATATATAGCTGGATATTCCCTACAGAGGGAAGCAGAACGAGAGGCAGAGAGGAGAGATTGTTCCCTTTGGGCACAGTTCCCATTAAATGGTGGCGTTGGATGCTCTGCTGACTTTCAGTCGAGGATAACACATGCCCTCATGGGTAGGTTCATGCTTTAACTGTCTTATTTCAATCTGACCATTAAAGGTGAGTTCAAGAACCAAGCAGTTAGTCAGTGAGGCTGTTCAACAGGAAACAGGAAGGCGCTCATTGAATCGACCCCCCCACCTCTATAGTTCATGGATGACTTCCAGATGTATGATCAGCCTGTCAGCCTGATTGGGGCTTGTGCTGCACAAGTGTTATTGCTCAGCTAAGATGTTCAACATCGAGCTGCGGTTAAAGTCCCATTTGTTGGGTTTCTGTACGAGTTACAGCGGCTTTTATTGTTCCACAGTCGATGAAGTCCTTTTTTTTCTGCTGTGAGACAGCTGTGACAATCCCTGGTTATTAAAAAAACACTCCTTTTTGGAACAACTGCTGAGTGTGAGGATGGAAAAACCTGAGCAGTGGCCAAAAAACCTGTGTAACGCTTTACATTGGCAGGAATGTTTGATAGTGACAGTTTGGTTTTCACCGCAGAGATATGATATGGATCAGAAAAAACAGTGCTATCTATCTATCTATCTGTCTATTGAGGGAGTGGTGGCCTAGTGGTTAAGAACGCTGGGCTTGTAATCAGAGGGTTGCCGGTTCAAGTTCACAAGTTCACTGTGGGAAGCAAGTCCCTTAACCCCGAACTGCTCCCCAGGCACCGCAAAAAAATGGCTGCCCACTGCTCCTCAGGGATGAGTTAAATGCAGAGGACAAATTCCATTAATGTAATAACATTACATGGCGAAAGCCCCGATTTTAATCTTAATCTTTTTTTTTTTTTTTTTTAATCTATTTATCTATCTATCTATGTATCTATCAAAGCAAGGAATCTCTGTCTGTGGCTCAAATATCTCTGCGGTTCAGGAACAGACAGAGCTGAGACTTTCAACATGGCTGCTGCTTGGTTCAAGGGTGTGCAACGTCAGATTTGTTTGGACTGCAATGATAACGTTAATAAATGATTTCTTAAATGCATTCTCAGAACAGCTCAATGTTAAGAAATGTGTTGATAATGCCACAGGTTCTCTTGAATAAAGCAAGTTCCTTTGCTGATGATGATGTCATAGGTTCTCTCAGAGTCCCAAGCCCGGATAAAGGAGGAGGGTTGGACGTTTTAGCTAGCATACGTAACAGTCTTTTAATTAAATTTGATATTCTAATATTTAACAAAATATAAATAGTATTTATATAATGTGGGTCATTAAGTAATTAGATTACAAACAGTGAGGTCTTTTATATTTCATTTATTATTAATTAAAGGAAATATTTTGTAATAATTTGAGGAACATTGAAGGATTTTGTAAGAATTTAGAGTTTAAGAAAAACAGTTTAAGATTAGAAATGACTGCAGTCATGTGATTTTATAACTGGGAAAACTAAATATTGTTGAGTTTCATTTAAACAATGATTCTTATTTTCTCTGTCATTTTTATTTTCTCTTGCAGACCGAATTGGATGTTTGACACGTAATTTAAATGGTTTAATTGCAAACTTAACATTAATGTGAAGTTTTTATTTAAATCAGGTTAGGATAAGAGTACAGTAATGGGTAATAATTAAATTTGTTCACTTTTAGATAATGTTCAATAAAGTCTTTTTCCTCTATTTGGAGTTTGTTTGTTTGCTACGCACTTGACTTTAGCACAGAGAAAAGCCTGGAAGAATATCTCCTTCCACCTGACAGCTCTGATGTGTGTGTGTGTGTGTGTGCTTCTCTGCCTGAGAGGATGAATTATTAAGAGTTATGAACTGAAAATAACGCGAGGTGCGCCACTAGCTCCTCCTACAGACACTTTAGCAGTCACGGGGCCAGTGGTTTCAGGCACGTTTATCGTCTTGATGTCTTCTCTGAGTGCATCTGGGGAGACAACGTGCATTGCGTGTGTGTGTGTGTGTGTGTGTGTGTGTGTGTGTGTGTGTGTGTGTGTGTGTGTGTGTGTGTGTGTGTGTGTGTGTGTGTGTGTGTGTGTGTGTGTGTGTGTTTTTAAAGTGTTGTTAATCTCCTGGAAATGTGGTTTTAATGAAGTCGACTGATCTTTATTTGGCTACATTTCAAAGTTGTTTGGATATAGTTTTAAAAAGATATCATTGCATTTCTGTGGCCGTTATTTAGGTTAAAATAAAATGAAAAAAATAAATAAGTGAAGTTGAACAAAATTATTTATTTAATCGTAACAAATCATTGTTATTATTTGTTAATAACATTCGTTAATAACACGTAATAACAAATTTTAAAAAAAGTTTTTCATTTTTTTAAATTTTTTCATTTGATAAAAAATAGTATAATAAGACTTTTGAAGTCCTCCAACACTCATATTCTTGTGTTACATTCTGCGCCCCTAACCCTTTTTTTTTTTTTTTACAAGAAAACACACTCATCTGGGATCTATTTTATCTGTTTTTAGACGGCAAGTTAATCACCCAGGTTCAAAATTAGCACGCCATCATCTTAGGTTTCCACCAGAAAATGTGTGTGTGTGTGTGTGTGTGTGTGTGTGTGTGTGTGTGTGTGTGCGTGTGCGTGTGCGTGTGCGTGTGCGTGTGCGTGTGCGCGTGCGCGTGCGCGTGCGCGTGCGCGTGTGCGTGTGTGCGTGTGTGTGCGTGTGTGTGTTGCCTGTCAGCAAGAGAGTAAATATTTGTGCAGGAGCACTGGAGAAGGTCAGGGTCAAAGTATGACAGACAGCCTGCTGGGAAAACACATACAAAGTAACACATACTGACTGACACACACATACAAGCACGCACACACACACACACACACACAAGCACGCACACACACATACGAGATAAAAAAGGGGGAAAATATCTGAGATATTGATCAAAAAGGCCAGAATGACACAGAAAGGACAAGAAAAAAAAAATGAATTCTAGGAAAAAAAACAAGAGATAAAAACCTAAAAGTGAAAACGAGAGGAAACTCATGTTCTACTCATGTTCTCCACGTTCTCCATGGACCTCACAAACCATTTCATATCCGTTTCACCCGTTTAGAGGTTCACACAGAAACATGATGATCAGTCATTGCCACTCTCTCTCTCTCTCTCTCTCTCTATCTCACTAAAACATCTCACATTAATGCTGCTATACATCATGAGCTGAGTGTTGTAATTTTAAACAGTTTATGATCCTTTTGAGAAACACCAGACCAAGAAAATATAAACACACTTTATCAGATCTGACTGATGTACATTTGAGGAAAAAATGAGTGTTTTATTGTATTTCTGTAAAACGGGTCTTTTTTTAGAGACATAAGTACTGACTGTATTGTCGGCCACTTGTCTTATTTATGATGGGAAATCCTCCATGTCCGTTTGAGCTACTTATTCTTTAGAAGTCAAGGTTTTTTGTGCTGTAAATCAATAGTCTATGATTATTATATACAGTATATAGCTTTGCTATTGGTTTCTTTCTTTATTTGTTTCATTTTCATTGTTAATTAAAAACGACAAAATTTGTAGTGGTTGTAGATATTATACAGTATACTGTATATATTAAGGATGTGGAGATTAATCAATAGGAATTGGTATCCAAATACAAACGTCAATGTATCGCTGGTCGTGTATCGAGGTGTGAATCCAATCGTTGTCAGTGATGGAGATTCACATGCCTATTATTATAATTTTTTGGAATATTGCTCCACGTGGATCCTCCCCATACACCTAAAGCCCATTGAGAGGCACCAGCAGACCCTGAAATAAGGAGCCAATGGGTCAGAAAATGAATGAATGGATGCATTGATTTTGCTCTGTTAGTAATTGTAGTCGATGCAAAAGTGATATTTTTAAACATTTACCAACAGCTTTTTGCTGATTTGTATTTCAGGCTTAATAACTGGAATCTGCCTTTAGACGCTAACGGCTGCTGTTTTGTACACAGAGGACTGGCTTGGTCAATTTGTGACATTTCCATGAAATCAGTGAGATAAAGGATGTTTCTCGATGTGGAAGATTGTGAGTTCAAACCTCAACTCGTGAAACATTTCAGCTTTTGTCTCAAATTACCCCCCCATCCCCCCCCCCCCCCTTATCCCCCACACCATTGCTCCACAGCAGCTTTGTTATTATTATTTTATGTTATTTTTTCTCACAGGTTACTCCATAATTAATTGACAGTATGAGATTTAAATTGTCGCACCAAAAAAATCCTGCATTCTTTATTTCTTATTTACTGTTATTATTATGTTATTAGTAGTTTGTAGTTGGAGTTGTTTGCTCATAAAGTCACAGTTTGTTCTTCCCTGCAGACATTTAAAGCTTTAAAAACTTTGTTCCACACAAACGTGACTGTACGACTCCCTCACAGCTAATTACATATGTTTACATAGTTGATGGATTATTTTTGACATCATAAAGTTTGTTTAACATGTCAGCAATTCATCTACAAACATCCTTTACGCGCACATACACACACAGATAAACGCACGCACACACACGCGACCCCGATGCCCGTAAAGGATGTCGGATTAGATCATGTCAAATTTCTCCACTGATGTTTGATGCATTAATTTTTAAGTAGCTGCCCTCAACTAACACACGCATACACACATACACACACACAAGCACTCACACGCGGGCCGCGCCACTCGAGGGGTACTCGAAGGGTTCCGTCTTGAAAGCCTGTTGCTATGGTGACCATTATGGAGCTCATCTCCCGTGGGCCAGCCAGCTTTAACACGGCTTCTTTCTCTTCCAAGTGAACACACACACATTCAAACACTCACAAAGTCACACAACAGAAACACACCGTGCACATTTTTTTGCCTATAATAATAAAGTTGGCAGGGAGCCAGCGTTCAACTCAAACTGAGTGCGACGGAAAACACGAGGACTGAGCAATTAGCAGCGAGAACTACTGAGAACATTTGAAAACAGAAGAAGAAGAAAACATGAGGAAGTGTTGATTTAGAAATCCAGCTGAGACTGAGAAGACTCCGTACTATACACTACAAACCCAATGAGTATATACTGTCTATTATAGACTATATACTATAGTATATATACTGTCTACTATATACTATAGTATATATACTGTCTACTATAGACTATATACTATAGTATATATACTGTCTACTATAGACTATATACTATAGTATAAATACTGTCTACTATAGACTATATACTATAGTATATATACTGTCTACTGTATACTATAGTATATATACTGTCTACTATAGACTATATACTATAGTATATATACTGTCTACTATAGACTATATACTATAGTATAAATACTGTCTACTATAGACTATAGTATATATACTGTCTACTATAGACTATATACTATAGTATAAATACTGTCTACTATAGACTATATACTATAGTATAAATACTGTCTACTATAGACTATATACTATAGTATATATACTGTCTACTATATACTATAGTATATATACTGTCTACTATATACTATAGTATATATACTGTCTTCTATATACTATATTCTATAGTATATATACTGTCTACTATATACTATATACTATAGTATATATACTGTCTACTATATACTATATTCTATAGTATATATACTGTCTTCTATATACTATATTCTATAGTATATATACTGTCTACTATATACTATATACTATAGTCTATATACTGTCTACTATATACTATAGTCTATATACTGTCTACTATAGACTATAGTATATAATGTCTACTATAGACTATAGTATAAATACTGTCTACTATAGACTATATACTATAGTATAAATACTGTCTACTATAGACTATATACTATAGTATATATACTGTCTACTATAAACTATATACTATAGTATATATACTGTCTACTATAGACTATATACTATAGTATAAATACTGTCTACTATAGACTATATACTATAGTATATATACTGTCTACTATATACTATATACTATAGTATATATACTGTCTACTATAGACTATATACTATAGTATAAATACTGTCTACTATATACTATAGTATATATACTGTCTACTATATACTATAGTATATATACTGTCTTCTATATACTATATTCTATAGTATATATACTGTCTACTATATACTATAGTATATATACTGTCTACTATATACTATATACTATAGTATATATACTGTCTACTATTTACTATATACTATAGTATATATACTGTCTACTATATACTATAGTATATATACTGTCTACTATATACTATATACTATAGTATATATACTGTCTACTATTTACTATATACTATAGTATATATACTGTCTACTATATACTATAGTATATATACTGTCTACTATATACTATATACTATAGTATATATACTGTCTACTATTTACTATATACTATAGTATATATACTGTCTACTATATACTATAGTATATATACTGTCTACTATATACATAGTATATACTGTCTACTATATACTATAGTATATATACTGTCTACTATAGACTATATACTATAGTATATATACGGTCTACTATATTCTATAGTATATATACTGTCTACTATATACTATAGTATATATACTGTCTACTATATACTATAGTATATACTGTCTATTATAGACTATATTCTATAGTATATACTGTCTACTATAGACTATAGTATGATGAGGATGGTGAGCGTTTCCAAGTTTCCCAAGATGCATCTGGAACCTCCAGTGTTAAAAACCTTGTTCACACTGAGACTAAATATCTCTGTTGATTCTCCACCTTTACTTTGAAAGTTCTGAAAACATTTGAAGTGACCAAGTAGAATATCAACATGTGCTCATGAGAATGTGAAAAAGTAAATGTTTTCAAATTATTCCACAAACCTCCTGAAATTAAATCAAAATTGGTAAAATAAAATAAAAATAAAAAATCACTTATTACTTAGATATTGTTGGTGTCTTCCATACTTTGTTTAATTCATGAGTGGAAGTGCAAACTTATCACATTAATGTGGAAGTTGTTTGTGTTCCCGCCTAAAACTACGGCACATTTGTGATCAACCTGGTCCGTGTTTGGCCCTTGAACTAAAACGACACCCTGATCTAATGTGAACGCACTACATACTAATATTGATGTCAAACTTAGTATGCGTAGTACACATTGTGCCATTTCAAACACAGCCTTTGACTTTGGGATGTTAGATTGGTTGTTACTGTGGCTACGTTGGTGTTTTACAGTATACAGTGAACATAGGCGATAACTGAACACATTTACATGCTGCCAATCGTGTTTTTCAAACAAAAAAACTAATAATGTCTAAGCACGTTGTTACAGTCTGAAGGTGACATTTATTACTCCGTAGGTCACAGCTTTAACTAGATTGTCACATGATTTGTTTTTTTTATGCCTATAGCATTTGTGTCCAGTTACGAGTTCTACAATTGTATGTAACAACCAATATCATTAGCCTTTTAACATCGTTGCCAAAGTCTTTTTTAATCATGGTTGAGAATATTTGACATTTTTTTAGATTGTCAGTCAGGTTTCCAATGCTATTAGATGTGGATTTTAAACGTTTACCCAACTGAATTCATTGATACAGTATATACCCTTTTCACATTGACATTGATTTCACTTTGAAGTTAGTTCTTCAGCACAATGCTAGCATGCTTGTCCTTCTAAAGTTATCGAGGAGATCATAGACTAACTTCAATAGATTTTTACATTTAGCTTTATCCCCACCACCTGTATTTCATCACAGCTTAGAGGAGGGTCACCAACATTTCTGAAACATTAAAGTGATTGAATATTCTAAAAGACTACAGTTTGATATACTTTTCAGAAATACTAAAATTGTAGTTTTCCTTTAATTTGTGGGTAATATAATGAAAGAAGGCTTAAAGTAACTTAAAAAGGTAGAACAAGTTTCAACATGCTCCACGTTAGTTTTTCTTATTTAATAACAAGTATTGGTATGTTATACGTAGTAAGTTTGAAGCCTGTAAATTAGATTTTTAACGGAGCTCATTGGTGACTAATGCCTGAGGGCACGTCACATGGTCCTTGCGGTCTACCTGGTGTCAGCGGACACCGTGTTGGAGACCCTTTACTTAGAGAGTCAAAGATTTACGTTAGTGTTGGACTCAAGACACCCCAGCCCTACTGTGGAATTTACCTATCCTGTTGAGGAATTATATATATATATAATAATAGCTAGAATATTTATATTTCCTGAAGAAAATACAAGAGAGGATGCAGGTGCTGACCCACGTCACACTGCATTAGTTTATTCATTGGCATTAGTTAGCATTAGTATTAGCATAGCATCAACAGTAACATAGTAATAGCATTACCCTAACATCAGTATTGACCAAGTATTAGCTTTAACCTAGCATTATCATTAGCCTAGCAATAACATTAACCTTGCATTAGCATTGACCAGGCATTAACATAGCAATAGCAATAGCATTAGCCTAGCATTAATATTGACCTAGCATTAGCTTTAACCTAGCATTAGCCTACCAATAGCAATAACCTAACAATAGCATTAACCTAACATTAACATAGCAATAGCATTAGCCTAGCATTAACATTGACTTAGCATTAGCTTTAACCTAGCAATAGCCTAGCAATAGCATTAGCCTAGCAGTAGCATTATCCTAGCATTCGCCTAACATTAGCATAAACTTAGAATTAGCCTTGCAATAGCAATAACCTAGCATTAGCCTAACATTAATATTCACTTAGCATTAGCTTTAAACTAGCAATAGCATTAGCCTAGCATTAGGGCATTAAGCTAGCATTAGCTGCTCTTTTTATATTCTAGTTTCCATTGTTTTTAGTGTTTTTAATTTTCATTCACGTACCCCGTATGACAATTTGTGTACCCCTGGAGGTACGCGTACCCCACTTTGGGAACTAGACCAAGACCTATTAAAAGACTAGAATGGAACCAGACCAAGACAAGACCAAAACCATCTAAAAAAATCTATTTTAAAAACCATTACAAGGTTGAACCGTTACAGAGGATTCTCTCTTTTTAATTTTAGTTTTCTTGTAAACACATTTGATGGACAAAAACAAGTTCTCTTCAACTCTTTCAAAACACAACATACAAAAATATTAAATGTAGAATGCGGAAATAAATTCTTCTATGTATTTAAAAGCCACTTATAAGTCCAGAATAATTTCAAATATCTGAAAATCAGATGTTTATCAGCCTAAACAAATGATTTCTGACAAGAAAGAAGATAAACTGAGTTTTTTGCAGGGGTTGAAACATCACGCACGGGAAAAGATTTCCAAGGAGAACGCTAAATGTTTAAAGTCAAATTACAACATGAATTAATCAGGAAAAGTTCCAAGTGCTTCTCCTCATTATCACATTAATGTAGTTTCAGAAGAGCACATCAGCGTTTACGGAAAATCCCGACAACACCAAGACCTTTAAAAATGTGACTGATCTTGATTATTAAAACTCTCGTTTGCACCGCGAGAATGTTTTCCCTCAGTGTTGAAAGATTTTATTCATAAGCTGATGCATAAGTAGAAGGTTTTTCAAGAACAGATAAATTACTCTTCTTCTGCGAAACTAAACGTATCCACTTGGTGACAAAGGGTGTGTCTCGACTCGCTGTACTATATCATATCTAAAAGCTATTGATTAGAAGAACAAAACACACAGACGCTCCGATGATCCAATGAATAATTGATAAGTTATTGGATCTGAGACCACACACGTGTGCACAACTCAACACACCACATGTACACAGCATGTCAGCTGATGGGAAGATGTGTTTCATCCTTGTTGAGTATTTCTAGTAAATCATGAATCTTATTTTTTACAAATGTGGCCTAAAACCTTTGAAATGACCTTATTAATAGATTTATGTCTGGCTACTTATTTATGATGGGAAATCCTCCGTGTCCGTTTGAGCTACTTATTCTTTAGAAGTCAATGTTTTTTGTGCGCCATATTTGTTTTTATTAACTTTTAAAAATGGGACTAGTTTACCGTTTGAGAGTCTGTGTGCCGCCATGTTGAAATGATGTCATTGATGACGCCAATCTCCCCTTTTCGTTCATTGAGTTCTATATGAGGTGAAGCATTCAGGATCATTGAACAACGTTTTCAGTCAAAATAACAACTTGTGCTGCTTTGGGTTGATCTAAAAATCAGTAAAAGAAGAGAAGGTGAGAAAAAGAAATCTGGACTTAAACCATTAAACCAAACCTTCAACCATTTCTGACAAGAACACCAGTTCTTTCCAGCAAACAGATTCTACTTTGGTTGGCATTAATGAGCAGCAGTGGATCCTGGTTGTAGTAACATGCACGGCGCTCTTCTTCTCTTCTTCCTGACGTCTACGAAACAGCAGAGTTGGAACTGTCGCCCCCTGTGGTCACAGATTTTTTTGGCTCACGGATTTTGTTTATCAAATTTTGGTAAACAAAAGAGGTTTACTTTGACTTTTTTAACTTTTACTGATTTTTAGATCAACCCAAAGCAGCACAAGTTGTTATTTTGACTGAAAAAGCTGCTAAATGATCCTGAATGCTTCACCTCCTATAGAACTCAATGGACTTAAAGAGGTGACATCAATGATGTCATTTCAACATGGCGGAGCAAAGACTTTCAAACGGTAAAGTAAGCTCATTTTTAAAAGTTAATAAAACAAATATGGTGCAAAATAATGTGTTTTGTTAGGCATAGATCTTCTAATAAGGACATTTCAAAGGTTTTAGGCCACATTTGTAAAAATAGTGGAGGATCCTTTAAGGAGCCAAATTAAGTTACACATTCCTCATGAAGGAAACTGAGGGAGGAGCAATTCAGCGAGAGAAAGAAGAGGATGAGAGAGACCGTGAGAGAGCATCAGTGAAGTGAGAAAGAGGTAGAATAGCAGAAGAAGAAGACAGGTCCAGCAGCAATATTGCCTTCCGTTCATCTACAAACTTTTTTTTACTCAGGCGGTTGTACGGCCGCCAGGAACCTGGCATGGAGGGCCCTGCCATGCCTGTCTGCTGGAGCATTAGTCTTTTGTTGCTTCCATGGCCACCCAGCACCTGGAGCCAGGATTCTCCGGATGCTGCGTCCAATGAGAAAAGCCGCTTTTCCACTCAGTTCCTACTGCCTAGCCAACAGGAACACACACGCACACACACACACGCACACACACACTCACACACACGGTCTACTCTACAGGCAGCCCTTCCTTTGAAAGCTGGAAGGATGGAGAAAAGTTTATCCAGGCTTTCTTTTATTCTTTTTCTTTAACACTGTTACACACACATCTTTTTTTTTCCAGTGTTCTTTCAGGTCTCTACGGTATTGTTCTAGTGGACTTTGCACTTTCTGTGATGAATGATTTGCATAAAAGCACAGACTGTATGTGAGCAGACACAGTAACCAGGTGGAAAAACCGTCACTTTGCACCAGTTTTAGGCTGAGGTGAAAGTAATGGATTACAAACACTAGTGTTGTTCCAATATCCTTCTTTTTGTCCTGATGCCGACACCCAGTTGCATCACATCGGCCGATACGATACATGCCGATACAGCAGTGTTAGATAGATAGAATATATGACCTAGAATCTGGGCCTCGACATTTTCTCTCCTGTGTAGAGAGGTTTGTTTGTTTTTCGGCCACATGAAAACGCGGTCCCGCGATTGGTTCAGAACGGCACCTTCGGCAAGTACCAACTATTAACACGCCAATACCATTTACAGCATCAAACTCTTCTTCAAACGCAGCTCCTTGTGTTTTTCTCTCTTACTGAGTCAAGCTAGCACTGTACACGTAACCATATGTGTTTCTGTGATCATACATTTTGACAAACCTTTTATTTTATACCGAGATGCTTTTGTGGAAAAAAAATTAACTTCCAAGATTTAATCTCTTCCTTTTTAAGTTTCTAGATGAGATGTTTACTGTATGCAAGGGAACAGCTAACCTTGCCTGTAAAATGGATTCTGGTGTTCACAAACAGAATCCATCTTGTGCTGTTCCCGCCTTTGCCTTTTGAATCCGATCTGATGCAATTAGAACCAATCATGAGGCAGTGTTGTGGTTGAGGGGGAGATATCCAGCTGTGACGAAGGCAGAAGCGCGAAGCAAAACTGGCGCATGCGCAGTTGCGGGGAGAGGAACTAGCTAGGCTACCACTATTAGCATAGCTCTGAATCACAATAGAAAGATATGGATGCAGGATGATGGTTAACGTGCCCTAACAGCGTCTCTGCGGCGCATGCTGATGACGACATCATCATTTGTTACCGTGTGATTGGCTAATACAAATCATGGTGGACAGGCACTTCGCCCCAATCAGCTTCAATCATTCTGTTCATGTCCCTCCCTGGTTCTGAAAGGATTCACCAGACACAGACCCAGATCCATGAGGAGAACTGGAGTTAGAGGGAGGGGCTACACATCAATCTGGATCTTGCCATGTTAGGGAACCGAACCAATATTTATTACCAACAATACACGGTGGGGGGTGAAAGTAACAAGTAACTTTTACTTTGAGTACTATCTAATTCAGCTACTTTTTACTTGTACTTAAGTATTTCATGTAGGACTTACTTGTACTTTCTTGTACTTGTAATTTCAATTAAGTAACAATACTTCGACTTGAGTAGATACACCACTCCTCATCGTTGAGGAATATCCATAGCATTAAATACTGTATACCAGTGTGTTTTTTGTGTAGGTGTGTGTGTGTGCACGTTGGTTGCCTTAGCGCACACACAACCTTACTGGGAAACGTGATGTGTAGCTTGATTAATTCCGTGACCTTCAGCAGCAGTGCAAGCAATCAGCGAGCGCACACACAAGTTCACTCACACTGCATACTTAACACGCTTCTCTCACACACAAGCCCCTGGCGCACCAGCACACAATCAGCACCTGGGTGGTGGTTTCAAGTCATTGATTCAACTTACACATATGTACACACACACACACACATGCATTGACTCACAGAGAGTGAACGCGCTGCAGATGAGACAACCTAATTTTTCTTCCATGTGTTATTTTTCTTCTTCTCTGTAATTCTGGATTGTGCGAATGGGAATACCAGGCCTATGAGTGTATAAATAAATACAAACCTAATCTATTTTTAGATTACCAAAGGGAAAATCAGGAATTCCATTTTGCTGCCTTGGATGCTAAAGGGAAATCATTCATGTCCCGTGTCTATTTCTACAGTAGTAATACAGTTCAACCCATTGCCAGTGTTATGACTTATACACATAATGACTAATATTCATCCACAGCTCTACTCGTAAGACTCTGGTGACGGTTTCTTTGAATACGTCTGTGTTTCTCTTGTTTCCTCAGTTGGCTGATGCTCTAATGCTCGTACCGAAGGAATAACAGTTGATTTGTGCTTGTACTTCGTCATTGGTTTGTACCACCCAGAGGTGACGGAGGGCTTTCAGAAAAACTGTGAAAGGCTCTCACATAGATTTAATGTTAGAAACCAAACAAACTTTATCACTTTTTCTGCTCTGTATTTGTTTGTGTAAGCGTCGACAGCGTTCTACTCGACTGCCAAAACACCATCCGTTTTTTGTGAGTTATTACGTCACAAAAAACCCATCATGCATCACGTTTTAAATGCAAGTGTGATAAATTAAGACGAGGCGATGTGAACCAAAACTCATATCGTAATATTTTTTTCTCGAAATAATGATATACCATATAAATCTTAATAAATCTATATTTTTAATCTCAATAAAGTCTGACCAGAAAGACAATTCTGGGTTAAATGTAATGATGCAAAATGCCCCACAGGCACATTTATTAATAAACGGCTCCTAAAAAGGTGCCACTTTTGGCTTTTTCTCCTGTAGGGGACAGCACGTGTGAGTGAGTTCTGTAGTGTGTCTTGTTTAGGAGTAAGATCTGGGTCAGGATGCACTCAGAAATCTATTTAACTGAGCTTTTCACATTAAATTACCTATAAAATTTAAATATATTGTTAAACCAGGGCTGCCAAGTTTCAGAAAATGACGAGCGTGAGACTTTAGTGACCTGATGCATTCCGGCGAAAAAAATGAGCCGTTTTTCATCATGGCTTTGGCCTGTTTTAACGTTGGTTTATACCTAAAGACTGATGTCATCACCTCCATGCCAGCAGCTCTCCCTGTACCGTGGCCTCCTAATGCTAGTTTTAATTAACCAGAAATTAGAAATTTAAAACTGTATCATTTATTTGTCAATATTTCCTTTCAACCAACTCTCCATCATTTAGCTGGAGACATGTCTCATTTTGTAGGTGTTTGTCTCAGATTTTGATGCCTTGACACTGCGACCTTAACCTCAGCTCTCCTTGTCTGCAACAAAAAAGTCATTAAAAAGCAAATTATGTAAAAAACATTAATGAAACATCAAGTGTTTTTTAATGGAATGAATGTCTTAGCAGCAGACTCAAGGTCCATAGAAATACACTATTACATATACAAATAATCAAATAAGAACACTTCAAATGAACATTAGATTAGACAAGGCATTTTTCATTTACGATGTTTTTATGCTGATATAACCTACAAGTGCAATTCAACTAATACCAGTGTTCATAACACTGGTAGTAGCTGAACAAGAGTTTTAATTAATTTAAGTTAATGTCTAGCACACACACACACACACACACACACACACACAATATAAACAGTGAACAAAATTGGGTAGTGACATACCGTCTCTGACGGTGTTTGTCCTTCTAAATAAAAGCATGTCGACGACTTGGCGCATGTGAGAAAGATACTAGTTAGAGACGGCTCGTCAAGACCCACCTTACAATGCCTCTGATTGGTTTATTATTGCGTGGTGCCTGCCATGACAAAGGAGACATGGATTGGTCTGGGATTGGTTATCTCGGTCAGTCAATCAGAGTTACTTGAACTACAGCAAGCCATGAGGACCAAGGTTTATTACCATGAAAAAAAATAAATAGAGTATTGAATGGGGAAATATAAGCGTGAGAAATGTCAAGTGTGGCGTGAGAGTGGGTCAAATTGCGTGACTGTCACACTCAACGGGTGACGCTTGGCAGCTCTGCTGGTATAGGCGGTATTGTAATTTTATGTATCGTCAAAATAGAAATGTCGACATATTGCCCAGGCCTACGATAAATATGCTCAATACATCAAGCAACAGATGAAAACAGCCACAACAGGAGCATTTTTAAAACAATACTGTGTGTGTGTGCACACCCAAGGGGGTAAATACTTCTGATAGGCACAATATATCTGAAATGCATCCACTGTATATGGATGCATTGTATATGATTAGTTGTACAACATGCTTATTAAAGAGTGTTTTTTTTTGTTTTCTCTTCTGTTTTTTCATAAAGCCTGCCGGACTGGAACCTACAAAGCATTGGCTACGGATGCGTATTGTAGTAAATGTCCTCCACACAGCTCATCACCACTGGAACAAGCCACCGAGTGCGTCTGTGAGAAAGGATTCCATCGCGCCGAGGTTGACCCACGCTCAATGGCGTGCACACGTGAGTTACACAAAGATATGAGCCACAACGTTGTTTGATTTATAGAATGGATGTCATGTATTGTATGTGTTATTCATGTTATTCATTCATTTCAATGGGTGTAGCAATGTGTAGAGCAGACATAGGCTACTGGCGGTCCAGGGGCCACATGTTGCCCTCAGTCTAATTTTGTGCGGCCCCCAAAACAAATCCCTAAAAATTGTATTTTAAGAAGTTGGAAGGAATATAAAGCCTAACATAATACACAAAATAACTCACAAAACACACAAATCGACAGCAAAATGCACAATGTACACAAAAACACACAAAACATTTCAAAAACACACAAGCTGTCAACAAAATTCCACAAAATGACTGGATAAAAATATAAAAAACAAAAACAAAAGTACCTAAAATGACCCCCAAAATGCACAAATCGACAACAATAATGCAGAAAAACACACACACACAAAAAAAAAAAAACAAGAACGCACAAAATCACTGCAAACTGACAGAACAACAAAACCACAAGGACAAGAAAAAGACAATGTTGATAATGTGGCCACTCAGATCAGATACAATCACATCTTTGTGGCCCCCGTTCTAATAGAGGTACCCATCCCATACGTTCTGGGCAGTAACCCGGATGCTCGGCCATATTGGAGGCACTCGAAGGTAAACACTGCGATGGCTAAATGTCTGAAACCACAGAAAAGTAAGTAAGTCATTTATTTATAAAACGCTTTTTGCAGATAAAATCACAAAGTGCTGTAGAGAACAGTGGAGAAATTAAGACAACAGGTGCAATATCATGATAGAATAATAAAACATGGATGCATAAACATCATAAAAGCAGGATCATAAAAGGATAATAAAAAATCAAATCAGTTAACTAAAAGCTTTTCTGAAAAACCTGAAAAGTCTTTTTTTTTAAAAGTAACCACACAGTTGAGCTCCCTGAGAGACTGGTGCAGGTTATTCCAGAGTCTGGAACACCAGGTCTCCTCTGGTTTTAAATTTAGTTTTTGGGATCTTACATATAGTAAGAGCTCCTCAGAATACTTTCTAGACGTAAAGACATAGAGGGAAAGACTGTGAAAGGTTCAGGTTTATTGGTTGTAGAGATCCATATGAGTTGATCCTGTATACGTACTGTATATCCTGATATGATCAACGACCTGGTTTTAACCCAAACCCAATCTGGGTCATCCTTTAGATAAAGGTCTGACCTTTGACCTGGAATTCAATGAGAAATACAGCTCTACATTTTAGCTCTACATTTTAACTACTGTGTTGCTATAGCAGATAGTAAATAATAAAGTGATAGTGGTAATGCTAAAGTTAATGCTAATGCTAGACTAATGCTCATCTTAGGTTAGTGTTGATGCTAGCTAATGCCAAAGTTAATGCTAAGCTAATGCAGTGCAATGCGGTCTAGTATCCAGTATTCATACTTAGTTTAATTGTTTCATTAAGATCGTTCTATAAAACCACCCCACAAATGGAATAATACATACTTTTTAAATTAGTCAATCTGTTGTTTCAAGTTTACTTTGCTAATGTTTTAGCATTTCTCTGTGGAATGATGATAATACACATGCTTTTAAAATCTCTAAAGTCACAGATCAGTAAATCAAACTATCATTTTTAATATACATAATATCAGACAGACCTGTATGAACTCATAGTGATCAATCAATCAATCAAACTGATTTATTGTTTCCTATTATTGAATTGACTCTTTGACGAACTCATCGTGTCATCTCCAGCTCACAGTTAAAATAAATCATAAAATGAAACTGACTTCCTGTTTATTATGATCAGCACAGCAGCCCTGCACTGTAAAAGAAAATAAGTATTTAACATCCTCTGAGTTCACATTTGGATGTGTAATATTATTTTACACCCGTACTCGTTTTTAGTTCCTGTTCAATGCAAAGCAATTAATTGAGGGTGGCAATCAGTTCATTAATCTTTAATTCACTTCATGCAAATTTTCCCTTTAATAGAAAACTGTAATTGATTTTTGTATTAGGACAAAGTGCATTTAAAGAATTCATATTGGAAAGAAAACGTATGGTTAATTTAAAGCCGGCGCTGATAAGGAGTTGTGCGTTGGCGCAGCAGTGCATGCTGGGATACCATGATATCACAGCGGGACGCATATTAGCATTTCATGTTTGAAATGACCCTGCTTTTGGTTTTTACATTTCTAAATCCTAGGAGTGGATTTATCAGTACGTGCCTCGTGCTCTGTGTGAAAACGTGCACGTTAACAGAGAATTTAGTAAACATCTGTTTTTACATTTATTCACAATTCCTTTAATTCATTAATGCCTTTATATCAGCTGCAATAACACAAAACACTGCACTTTTCACTACTTTTCACTTGTTTGGTTTATTTTTAAAAAGAAGAGCTTTGCAAATCGCAGAATTAACGCTAATGTTAGTTAATGCTAATGTTAATGCTAAGCTAATGCAGTGTGACGTGGGCCAGTAACTGGGCTTTTAACTCTGGTTTAACTAACTGGTTTGTTTTTACGAGCTCTGCAAAACTCAAAATACAAATTAAACGTTTGTCAAAATAAAGATTTATTCCAAAAACACCCAAAAAATTTTGAATATATATATATATATATATATATATATATATATTTTTTTTTTTTAAATTATTTATTTTTTTACTTGTACTTAAATACGTTTTAAAAGAATAGCAATTGATTTTGATCAATTAATTAATTATTAGCAATTATTATCAATTACGTGATTACAATTATAATTGACTCAATGGTGTGTTTCAGGGCTGGTGTAAATTATTATTATAATTGTAATCGCGTAATTGATCATTAACTACAATTATGGCGTAATTGTAATTGTAATTTAAAAAATATGTTGCTGTCTTAATCGTAATTAAATTGTATTTGAGTTTAGATAATTGACTTTGTAATTGTAATTGCCCTGAAAATTCTGTAAAAATCAATTTTGTGTTACAAATAATTGCGAAAAAAAAAAATATAATTTATTGCAAAACTGGTGAATCATGATACAGTTCTATGTACAGTTCTACACATACGTAGTTAACAATTATTAAAATATGTTTCATATCAAGTTTTCATACGGAAGCCCTAAAGGGACAGATTCTTGTTCTATAGACTCCCAGGTTCCGATTTGCTAATTTTCATCTACAATACAACACACACAATACATACAGTACTGTACAGGCGTAATGTACCAAAAATTCATAGAAATTTTTGCATGAAATGCAATAAAATGAAAATTAATGAAATACTGCAGTTTTCTAGTAATATAGGAATTTATTCAACATAATGTCCAATAGATATCAAGTTATTTCCCAAGATTAAAAAGAATTGAACAGTGAATGAACATGACGGGAGTGTCTTCAGGCCTGTGGTACATGTTCCTTTGATATTGAAATTAATCTTTGCTCAACAGTTTTGAGTTAAATTCTATTACTTTTTATCCGACTTTCTGTCTGGTGAAAGTTGAGTGTACTTCAGTCTCTTCCAGTGTTGGCAGTAATATGTCTGTGCTTTGATACAATTAATGCAAATCTGATGAAGACAATAAAACCTAGATCCTCTCTCCATCCTGATCTAGAGTTTATGTCTCCATTGTTACAATCACTGTTATACTGATATAAAAAAAGACAACAGAAATATTAAAACCTATATATTAATTGATTATGAAGCCTAACAAGGTAACCAATTGAGAGGAAATACATTAGATGATAAATATATGTTTTTATTATATTTTACAGCTGATTTAGGACCTGTTAGCATTAGAGATGCTAACAGGAAGCTAACACAAGAGGAAGGTTAACTTCAGGCTCAGTAATTACGATACATTGTAATTGAACTTTAGTAATTGAGAAAGTAATTGTAATTCATTTTCTGAGGATAAAAAAAAATTGCAATTTAATTGTAATTAGAAATAATGCTGGAAACTGTCATCGTAAATTATTTGTAATTTAACATGGATAATTGAAAACATAATTGTAACTGAAACGTAATTAACCCCAACCCTGGTGTGTTTTTTAATGAATTAATCTAATAACGCATTCATTTTGTCGTAACTAATCTAAATAGAAAAACAACTTGGCCAAACATGCTTAACCCCAGCTTTGTGGTTCTACTTTTACCAGGCCCTCCATCTGCCCCCGAGAACCCGATTTCTACCGTGAACGAGACGTGCGCTATGTTGGAGTGGTCCCAGCCCAGAGACACGGGGGGCAGAGGGGACGTCACGTACAGCCTCCACTGTAGAAAGTGCAGCGGAGACGGTAAAAAGTGCGCGCCATGCGGCAGCAGCGTGCACTTCATCCCCCGACAGTTCGGCCTCTCGTCCCCCATCGTGTTGGTCGCCGACCTGCAGCCGGACTCCAACTACAGCTTCACAGTGGAAAGTCAGAACGGCGTCTCTGACCTTAGTTCAACGCCCAGAGGAACCGTGGTTATCAACATCACCACCTCACAAACAGGTGAGAGCGCAACAACGTGGATAGCTTAGCTTGCTATTAGCTAACAGCAGCGGAAGTTTTCACGAGTCAAGGCCAGGGGTGTGCGTCTGTCGATGCTATACGATTCACGATTTGCTTGTAACAATACAATATATCCTGATACTAAATACAATATACACAGAGTTCTGATAAATCCTCTCTAGTAAAAATACTGTTTATTGATTAAAATTTCATGTCTTCCAGCTCTTCTCGGTAGAGTCTCTGTAACGACATCAGGTGCTTTTAGATTGCGCTGATAAAGCTGAAACGTTGCACACTAATGTGTATATTATCTGTAATAATGCTAATTCCATGTCAGGCCTTGATTGAAAAGAAACCTGATGAGGTGATCTATACACTCGTTCTCCTCTGACATTGTTACACTGAATGATGTTTCCTGCAATGATTTATTATACTACACTATTGTATAAATTATACCATTATCTCAAGATCTCGAGAAAATTAGGTCGTTATCACGGGAAAATGGAGGAAATAAAATGTATGAAAGCAGAGAATATTTGTTTTATTTTTGTAGAACAGTCGTAGCACTGCTGTGACACCTCTGCCTTCCTTCATACACACGTATCAGACGCATCAGTCATTCTGTTGCATTCTGGGAGATCTTATGCATGAGAAATGAGTGTTGGCCAAGTAGCAATGACTAATGATTAATGACTAATGATAAATGACTAATGACTCTCCTAATGTGGATGTGTACATAATGAGTCAAAGGCAGAGGGTGAACAGGGTTCTATTAGCTTATTAACCTCTAGAAGATCTCTGCATGGCATTACTTCCTGCTTTAGCTGCACATGCTACACATGCTAACTCACAGCATCATATGATCCTGTGCTTTACACGTTAATCATTTAAGTTCATTAAAGAACAATTATAAGTGAATAATAGATACACACATTATCATCTAGAATTAATGGCCAGGACTGCTTTTGCATTATGAGTTTTATGAATTTAACCTTGATTGTCTTGTTAAACTTTGTGTCCTTTTCTATTTCTATTTTTATTCTAGTGAGTGTTGTGTTGAAGGAAAGACGGAGTAAGGACAGCGTGACTTTGGCCTGGCAGGGGCCAGAGAGACCCAACGGAGTGATAGTGGAGTATGAGGTCATCTACTATGAGAAGGTGAGAGCACACACACACACACACACACACACACACACACACCCTCTAATATTATCTGCTAAACAAACCTTTACAAGAACAACAACCTTTTGTGTGTGTTTTTTTTGTAAAATGTATGTTTTTTTTTAGTCATATTGGGTATTTCTGTTGTTGTTTTGTTTGTTTGTTAGTACTGTGGTTTTGCGGAGTCATTTTTTTGTGTGTTTCTTGTCTTTTTAAGCACTTTTGTTGTCATTTTCTGTCATGTTGTATATTATATTAGTCATTTTGTGTATTTATGTTGTCGTTTTGCATTATTTGGAGTAATTTTTTGTATTACTGTTGTCAGTTTGGGTATTTTTGTTGTCGTTTTGTGTGTTTTTTTTCTTTCTGCATTGATGTATAATTATTTGTATTTTTAATGTATTCTTGCTTTTGTTTTGTGTATTTTTCTGTCATATCCTACATTTACTTTGGGGGCCGTATAAAATTAGTCTGAGGGCCGCCAGTTGCCCATGTCTGCCTTACGCCATTAAGAATTCCATTACATTTTGGAAATGGTCCGGATCAATATACTGATGCTGGATCACTTTAAAACATTGAATAGTCCCTATTCTCTTATCATTGATGTGTATTTGTTCCAACTGGTGACCCTTGCTCTAATTTTGTGCGGTCCCCCCCAGAAATATTGTAATTCATGAAGTTGTAAGTTATATGAAGCCCAACTTAACACACAAAACTCCAGAAACACATAAAATTACAGCAAAATGATAACAAAAGTACACAAAATGACAAAGACACAATAAACAACCACTTAAACACAAAATGACTACAAAAACAACAACATATACAGAAGGACTTCAAAGACACACACAATGCCAACGAAACTGCACAAAATGGCAGAAAAATACAGTAAATGATAACAATAACACAAAAAATACAACCAAAACTGACACAAACGCAACAAAAATGTGCCATATTGTCCAGAAAATAGACTCAATGAAATCAATAACACACAAAATGTCTGAAAACTTTTTAAAAAAACAAAAAACATGAAAATCCACACAAAAGGATTAACTGTATTAATGCTGAAATTGGTCTTTACTGTAAATGCTAACGTGAATGTTGATATGGTGGCTCTCGGATCAGACAATCATGCTCTGATAGAAACATTAATGATCATAACAAGATCACTGATAACAATGAATATGTGAGTTTGGTGGAGGTTGTGTGTTCTGTTTGCTTCAGATATTTGTTCTATTGTGACTAAAAGAACCTAAAAATGTAGCATTTCTTTATTGATATTGTTGTTAATATAACTCAGGGTTTGTCGCCTCTAATCTTCCTTTAGAGAGTTTCTATTTCCTCACTAATGCCCTTTGACCTTTGTCCTGCCTCCAGAACCAGAGGGAACAGAACTACACCGTTTTAAAGACACGCTCCAACATGATGACGGTGGAAGGGTTAAAGCCAGGAACCACCTACGTGTTCAGGGTCAGGGCTCGAACCGACGGGGGCTACGGAGGCTACGGAGGAGAGATTGAACTGGAAACCAGCCACGAAGGTGTGTTTACCTGGATGAACCCAGTCACTTTTTATTCTTTATTCACACAGTTGATTTGTTGCTTTTTCCTCCACTTTCAATGTCCCAGTGTGTGTTTTTTTTTTCTTTATCACTTTTAAAACACAAAGCAAAGAAAAACAATGTCAAAAAAAGCAGGTGAGGAAAATAGTTAGAGTATTTATCGTAGTTCATCTTGTTTTGCTTGTCTTTGCACATTTTAAATTCACCTACAGGCTGAATAAACAATGCTTTAGTTTAAATGATATACATTGTTCAGTTTTACATAATGCCATTTATGTTGGTTTGATGCAGTGGCTTCAAAAAGTGTGAGAAGAAGTTTGTGGCATTAAATGAAAAGAAAATACAGTAAATAACATAAATACAGAAAGTGACCCCGAAAACACACAAATTGACAAAATAAATACCCCCCCCGCCCATATTAATGCTCAGATCAATCATTATTCTAATGCTGACATAAATGTTGATCATGTGACCCTCGGATCGATACAATCAGTGCTTAATTTGTAAATCATTAGTTCCCAGAACAAACGGCGCGTGTTGTTCCAGCACTAAGAGAGAGACAAAAAAGTCAAGGAATACATTATTTTCAAGAGATTATTGCAAATTCAATGAGCCAATAATATCACGTGAACACAAACAAACAATTAACCTCACCGTTTAATAAAAGGATGATGAATCAGCATTAAAGAAGCACAGACAGTTGGCCGTTACGGAGCATCTGTCTCTCACTCTGACTGCTGCTAGTCGCTACGCTAACTGCTGCTAGTCGCTACGCTAACTGCTGCTAGTCGCTACGCTAACTGCTGCTAGTCGCAACGCTAACTGCTGCTAGTCGCTACACTAACTGCTGCTAGTCGCTACGCTAACTGCTGCTAGTCGCTACACTAACTGCTGCTAGTCGCTACGCTAACTGCTGCAAGTCGCTACGCTAACTGCTGCTAGTCGCTACGCTAACTGCTGCTAGTTGCAACGCTAACTGCTGCTAGTCGCTACGCTAACTGCTGCTCTCTGTAATTTCCACAGAAACAACCTTAGACTTATAAACCTCAGGTTTAGCTTCACTTATTGACTTTTTTTTTTTTTTAGCCATTTTCTAGCATCTTCCAAGCTGACAGAGAAACTATTTTTGCACAAAATCACGCTTTAGACGTAGCGTGGGGGCGTGGCCTGACTTTCCTGTCTCTTCCTCACTCACGCTACATAAAATGTTGTGTTTACAGTTTGATTGTTCATGTACATGTTGTTGGGTTCCGTCTTTCTTACTATGAATTTTATATTGTTAAGCGCTTTGAGATGACTTTGTTGTTGTTTTCTGTGCTATATAAATAAAGTTGGATTGAATTGTAAATTAAATTTTCAGTGATTTCTGCTCAATAAAAGACACAGCTGTCCAAATATAATATTTAAACATTTCATCAAAACTCCTAAAAGCAAAATAGGTGTTTTTTTTTTTTTTTTTTTTTTTTTTTTTTTTTTTTTTTTTTAATGAGGTGCGGGATCCAATCAAATAAGTGCCGGGAGGAGCCAGACCTTGCTCCGGCAGGATCTGGCTCAAATGAAGCTCTGGATACAATCACATGCCCCCCCCCCTGCTGCGATAGAGTTGCTCATCCTTGCCATAGTCAGTCAAAGGGGGACAGCATAACCAACAAATGATTGAAAAATCCATTAAAGTAATGAATTGTGTGGGATTGGCTCCCATCCTGCTCCCAACATTGTGAGATAACTCAACTGTAAACTGATCTATTACCATGGATTCAGACTTCAGGATCTGTTAATCTGAGTTTATAGTTGGTGTGTGTGTGTGTGTGTGTGTGTGTGTAATAAGGGATCAATGCCTATCTGTGTCTGTGAATTACCTCCTCCACAGGCACATTCATATCTAATACATACAGTACACACACACACACACACACACACACAGCCTGGGCTCAGGCAGATAAATGGGGTATTTGTTCTGAGTAATGGCTCGATCGGTGTGGCGTAAAAATCAATGCGGCTTTGCAGAAAGTTCTTGGCGATAGCCTTGTTATGTGTGATGTTAACATATCCATTTGGACGCAGCGGGCGAACGGGAATGGCTCTGGCGTCTGGTTTCATATGCGATGCAGAGTGCTTTTCATCAAGTGTCTTACTTACTATTCAGTCCCTGTTCCTCATTCATACACTCGCTCCCTCACCCTCTGTGTTTGTGTTGCTATCATCTCCATCACTTGTTTTTAACAATCCTCACATGCCTTCAAGAAACTGAGAATATTTATTTTAACAATTTAAACCCATTTTTACATATTTTTACACTTTTTCTGCAACTACACTAAACTTGCCATATTTTTTGCCTTTTTTAATCACTTTTTCTTGCCATATTTTTGCTCCTTTTAATATATTTTTGCTACTTTACTCCCATTTCTGACACTTTTCCATCACATTTCAATGCGTTTTCTGTACATTTTTTCCATTTTCTAGACATTTCCATCACTTCTAAACCCTTTCCACCACTTTTCCACCTTATGTCACATATGTTGACCCATTAATTTAATCTCTTTTCACCATATTTCATGATTAATTTTAGCCAGTTTAACTACATTAATGATTTGTCATGCTCAATTGTTAATATTGACACTTAGAACCCCTTTTTACCACTTTCTATGTCTGTTTTTGCCCACTCTGTTTTGCATCTTGTGATCAATTTTCAACCAAAATTAACCCTGTACTGTCTTTCTTGTAGGTCTTTATTGATTTAAAAATATAGAAATGAATTTGTTCATCGCCCTGTTACAGATCACTTGTCGTCTTTTTAAATCTTTTTGTTTTTGCAGAAAGTATTGCTCCAGTTCTCGTCCAGTCCATTCTTGACTGTTAGACTAATTCTCTCGTGCTGGTTTCTTCCTCCTCTGTAGATGTTTTGGCCATCGGGGACCCTAACCAGTACACCATTCTGGTTGTGTCCATTGCTGGAGGAATTGTTCTACTCATCTTCCTGGTGACTTGCTTTGTTGTCAGTGGAAGGTAGGAAGTGTCATCTCATCTCTGATCATTCCTCAGCTACTGGAAATCAACATTATTAATTAATAACCAATAATATGTAGATGTAGGTGCTCCTTAAGTCTAATGAGAATGATAAAAAAGAACTAGGCATGTTGACTCATAAGTCCAATAACATACATTAGTTTATTACTGTTTTTTTTTTAGCACCAATGCCTGTAATTGTGTCAAAATCTTGTAAATCTCATGCTTTTAAATAGAGAAATGAAGGGAGTTTGAACACAACACCAGTGTTGAGATATATGAAAGGTGACGGAGGAGTCAGTTGATCAGTCCAAGGATGACTTCATAGAAAGGGAACGGGTGGAAATGGGCAAACTATGCAGTTTACTCAATAATTAGATTATAATGTAATGTAATAATGTCTATTGTTGGCTCACAGCAGATAGATCAGTTTTACATGTTGTAAAACAATCCACAGCTTTAGCTTGATTGGAGCTTTATGTACAGTATACAGTAGGTATGAGTGGATGAATGAGTGAATAATCTTTGTGCCAAAAACACTTTCTCATCTTGTTTAAAAGTTATTGATGCTTTGTTTACTAATGCTAGTTTAACAGTTGAACACTATAGAATTAAACTAAATCTGCTGCTGAATGTAATGACGTCACATATTGACGATCGGTCAGGACCCCTTAGCGTCAGTGTTCCACACACGTTGTACCCCTTTGGCGTTCATTTTTGACGCTGAGGGTCCGTAGATGCTTTTCAACAGGCTGACGTCAGGTCACATGACTGCTGACTCCTCAATGATAAACGTGGCGGACATTTTGTATATTTTAGTGGCAAATTGCCTTATTTCAAGATAGAATGTGGCTTTGGAATAGTTTTGATGACATTTCCAGAGAGAAACGTACCCTTAAGTTTCATATGTAAACCATCTGTATTCGTTCTGGTACAACGGACGTTCTTCTGTTGTTGCTATGACAATCTATGGCTAATCTTTACGGCTAACCGGCTCAGCGGTGTCCCGGGAGGCGTAGTGGACTGGTACGTGTGCTGTCAGACTCTAAAAGCTGTGCAGATATAACGATTGTGGCGTTTTCTATGTTTTTGTAATGCGGATGTTTGCCTTGTTTATCAAAGACCTGGCAACGAGACGCACATTTGCACTCTGGTGGGCTACCGTACACATTCCAACAAAATGCAATGAAAAATACTATGTTGTCTGCATCAAATACGTTATTTTATCTATTGATATATTGTTTTACAAACTTAATATACAGTAACCCCACTAATCCCACTTTGCAAAATGCGAGATCTCCCTACTCATATTCTCCTTTCTAGAAGCTAATACTAGGTCAATATTAATGCTAGGCTAATGCTATTGCTATGCAAATGTTGATGCTAGGTTATTGCTATTGCTACGCTAATGCTAATGCAAATGCCAATGCAAATGATAAACGAATGCAGTGCGACGCGGGCCAGCTTCTGCATCCTCACTTGTATTTTCTTCAGGAGATGCAAATATTGTAGTTATTATTATTATTATTATTATTATTATTATTATTATTATATATTCTTCCTCAACAGGATAGGTAAAATTCCACTATAGGGCTACATTGTATATAACATTATTATGTTTTTAAGTGCAGAAGTAGGGGGAACATGGGTTCAGGGTAAATGTCTGAAGGGTACGGGACTGTGGAACGTTTGAGAACAACTGAAAAAACGTTGTTCACGTGAAGATGACAGGCTCTCTATGATCTGCCTCTAATATTACAACATTAATTCTGTACTACAAAGAAAGGCAACGAAGGGATAAACACGAGCGATAAAGAGCGTATCTGGAGAGATGACATCGAACATCTAACGCTGGATTAGCCACATTCCAGGAGCTTAACGTACACACGAGGATGCAAAACATGCACAATACATGCTAACCTAGAGCACGTCACGTAAAAACATTAGTATTGATCCAGGTGATTGCTTATCAGCCTGAGTGCTCTATTCAACATTGACTTGAAAGGATGTAATCAGCGGAGATTGTCCACACACACATACACACACACACACACACTCCTATACACACACACATATAGAAAGACACAAAATCTCGTCAGTATGAAAGTGTGAGCGTCCTTTGATCAGTGAAGGATTACACAGGGCTGTGTGTGTCTGAGAAGGAAAACAGGGTGTTAAATATTTTGTTCGACGAACAAGCGTGATGACACAAACACGCACTCACGCTCGTCTAATCAGGTTTCACAGGCCTGGAAGGTGTTAACAAGGTTTTACAGGGCGGGGGGGGGGGGGGGGGGGGGGTAGTCATTAATTTCAGGGTCTCTCCATTCTCTTTCCGCACTGTGTGTGAACCTATCCAGACAGTGTTAATTACTGCTTTCTATTAAACAACATCCATCAAAGTTTGTGTGTGTGTGTGTGTGTGTGTGTGTGTGTGTGTGTGTGCGTGTGTGTGTGTGTGTGTGTGTGTGTGTGTGTGTGTGTGTGTGTGTGTGTGTGTGTGTGTGTGTGTGTGTGTGTGTGTGTGTGTGTGTGTGTGTGCGTGAGTGAAGTGGGATAAGGAAACGTAAAGATGCTGATAGAGACAGAGCTGTGATGGGAGGAGTTTGGACTTAGGCCAACAATACTTTATTTAGGGTCTTATGAAATCTACCTTAACGGACGGAATCGACCAATGAAAACTGAATCTACTGTCGATCGTGGAAACTGACAGAATGTGGATGAAACGCCCCCCTCCCTCCCACGCTTCTCATCCCTCACCTCAAAATACAGAGTCACCACTTCCCGCTCAACTTTTACATGTCTGTGAAACTCCGCCCCTTTCTTGTGTAGCGGTGCAGCGCTCGATGCTTAAACATCTCATCAGAGCTACAGAAGATCTGTGGATAAAGTTGTTCTGTTGTTGTGGACGATATCATCAATACCAGTGATTGTAGAGTCTGAAACATCGTAGATTATTGATAACTTCTGATACTGTAAATATTCTGAAATACTGATGCATCTTTGTGTCCATTTATTTTTGTTTACAGTAATTATTACGGTCTAGAATGATGTCATCAGGATAATTTAAATTAGGTTAATTTAAATTAAGTTGATCAAAACTTAATCAATAAACCTGATCAGATTCAGTAAATCATTGATCTCTGAGAGGGAACTATGGTGACATTAATGCTGCTCTCATATATCTTTATATTATATATGAATAATCTATGTCAGTATCTTACTCATTATTTTAAATTACATTTTTATTTTTGACATACATTTTGTTTAATTACGGTTTTATTTTTTAATTAGTATTTATTTTGTTTTCCTCACAGGAGTTAAAAAAACTAATTATTTTCTAAAACATTTATGACCAAAACTGTCATAAATGTTAATTTAACTGTCGTAAATTTAGCGTCTCGAGATAACCTTTGTTGTAATTTGTGCTATATAAATAAAATTGAATTGAAACGTACAACAACAAAGAAGCCTGACATCATAGATCGATCAAGGTTTCCTTAATTGATCAAGCAATTAATAAATGTGTCTGTGTGGCATCATACAGCAGAAAATGTAACCCTTTCTGGTCAGACTTTATTTGAATTAAAGTTATTATTGTTATATCGTATGTCATCATTTTGTGGAAAAATATTGAGATATGAATTTTGGTAAATATATTTATGTTCTGCAGCAGCAGAGGGAGGTGGAAGAAGCACATCAGCTGTCTTTGCACAACTGGGGATCCATTTTGAGACGGTCTTATAGAGAACGTGGATAAAGAGGAAGTAGTGGACGTAGTGGTCAGCAGATTAGGAGTTAGATTAGAAAAAAGGGAATCCAAGGTTTCACATCTACCACCCGTGTGTTTTTGAAGGATTTTGTGGAATGACAAAGAAAATCTAAAAATACTTCCCTTTTTGTGCCGTTTTTATCGGCCTGTTCTTATCTGTCCCACTTTATCTGACAATCAGTCTAACTGTGTGTCACTAACTGATAATGCTCTTTATTCTGTTCAGAAAATAAGTGCAAAGTAAAACCATAAAATGACTGCAAATACACACAAAATGGCCACAGAATATAAAAACATAAAATAAATAATAATAAAAAACATGATACTTTCTCCTAAAACACATAAAATGACTCTCAAACATACATTAAAAAGAATAAACAAAATGACAACATAAAACTCACTAACCTGACTCCAATAACACAGTAAAAAATACTCAAAATACATTAAAAAATAAATAAACATGACAACAAATCACTCACAAATAACAACAAATAACTCACACACAAAACAACTCGGGTATCACACAAAACTACAAACAGTACAGAATAGTAAACAAAAATTACAACAAAATATATAAAATGACTCTAAAAAACAAAATGACAATCAGTGAACTGTCTGCAAAAAAACACAATAATTGCAACAAAAACAGTCAAAATTACTCCAATAACACACAAAAACAGAAAAATACACATAAATTACAACAAAATATACAAAATCACTCCTAAAAATGTGAAATAGCATTAATAAAAAATATAAAATGACAATATGATTAAAAAAAAACAAAAAAAGCCCAAAAATGACACATAGAACACAGTCTGTCATATTGTGTATTTTGTGTGTAATCATGTGTATTTTTTAGTTGTTGTTCATGTGTTTTTGGTATTTTTGTTTTCAGTTTGTCTATATATATTTGTTATTTTGGTGAATTTTGTCATCATCTTGTGTATTATTTTTGTCATTTGGACATTTTTAAATGAAAAACTAAAAATGATTAAACAACAGCTCTAACTGTGTGTTGGTTTGATGTACATGCAGGTGTGTGCGTGTGTGCGCGTGTGTGCGTGTGTGTGTGTGTGCGTGCGTGTGTGTGTGTGTGCTCTTCTACACCGTCAAGCGTCTGTTTTCTCAGCCTACGGTTGTTCGTAAAACAAAGTGAAACAAAAGAGAAGAGCGTGAAAATGAGAGGAGGTGGGATTTTAACGGGATGTCAGCGTGTGGGTTTCTTATTGTTTGGAGAATCAAATGTACTGTGAGCCACTGAAATTTGCTGAATTTGTATTTATGACTAATACGACACAATATGTTTCCCTCCCAGTGGGCAGTGCTATCCAGTCCTCTTGATTTCACCCATAATAATGATTTGGCAGCTGAAAACGCCATTATTTACAAATGTAAGACAACACACAGGCTAGTGTGGGTAGGTGTGTGTGTCTAATTGTATTACACACATTTGTATTTGTGTCGTTATCAGTGTGTTGCAAAGTCCAGAACGCTTCAAACGTTTCGCCCACAAACACGAAACAATGGCCGCCCGAGAATTCTAAACTGATCAAAGGACCTGTGCTACGACGCAGGATACCTTCTAGCTACCGAGCTAAGTTTACTTTAGTTTATTTGAGCAATTTACATTCATTTTTTTTTACAAAATACATGATACATCAACACACAGTAATGAAAGCTCATAAAGGAGTAGACCGAAAACTTATAGACACCTGTTTATGTTCATCTTTATGGGCGTGTACTACAACGCTGATATACCAGGCCTAAGTGAACGTGTATATATCCTGCTTTGTAGTACAGCTGCTCTCTGACAGCGGGGGACACGCTAATGATATTCTGATCTGAGGGCCACATTATGAGAAATATGTCAGCATTTACAACCTCACCAATCTGAACATTATTTTTGTTGTTTTTATGTATTTTTGTTGTCGTGTGTGTTTTTAATGTTATTGTATTTGGTAATTGAAAGTTGCCAAATACATTGTTCTCGTAGGAGTTATTATTTTTCTTCTTTGTCCAAGAACTCCTCCTAAGCTGTTAATGCAGCACTAATGACACATACAGTAAATCATCTCATAGGGACAATGTCAAGGATGTGCAGTCCACCTTTTTTGGAGCCTCAAGGTCAAGGTCAAGGTTACGCCAAGTGTCAAAAACAACAAATATTTACCGTACAAGTTTGATGCTTACATTTATGAAAAGTTAATCTCAAGTGGATTATTTTATTTTCTTAGACCGAAGCTGTACGACCAACCAGTAAAAAGATTGGTAGGGGTCAAAGTTCATAATATAAAAATGCATGTAACTCTAATATACAAAGTTTAAACCGCCTCATATTTGATACACATGATGGCTGTCCATCCCTAAACAAGAATCAATGTGAAAATTACCCATCATGCTTTGCGTTCTCAGATGGTGCCACTGTTAGTGGTGTCAGACGCTAACAGCGCTAGCGGAAAGACGATGTGTCGGATGAGTGTTGGATGAATCTAAAAAGATGGGAGCAGGTCTCTGATGGAGAAAAAACAGGCTGTGATCAGTGGGAGGGGCCTATAATGTCACTGGAAAATCCTTCGCATCACAATCTAAATGCTGTATCTTGGCTATTTTTCAGTGAATTCACTGAGTGATTTTTTTACCACTTTTTCTTTTTATACTGCGTTTTTTTTGGTAATATTAGAAAAAACGCAATAACTTTCATATACAACGTTCAAACAGCCTCATATTTGATACACATGATGACTGTCCAGCCCTAAAATACAATATATATACATACTTTTTCCCCCTATAACTTGGCCACAAATTGAGATAGAGTGCTCAGACTGGTATCAGTAGTTTTGTGTGCTTTTGTTGTTTTTTGGTGTCATTTTGTTTGTGTATTTTTGCTTTTATCTTCTGTGTTTTTGTTGCTCTTTGTGTGTTTAGTTTCATTTAGTACACTCTTCTCTCATTTTTTGTGTTTCTAACAGAGTTATACTGTATCATGATATACTGTACATATCCAGCTTCATAGTACAGGCCCTAAACGTCAAAGCGTTTGCTGGAATCATTCTCAGCTGCACATGTTGTGATCATGACCTAATCAGAATGTGTTAGGAAAGCAACCTCATTAGTTCGACACTGATCTGTTAGCAAATATATAAAAAAATAATAATACACTTCACCTAATCATACCGATGACACGCTAATCTCTCTCTCACACACACGTCTGACCTTTCACCACGTTGTTAAAATTTCTGCTCCATTACACCAATTAGCACAGCTCTGCTCTCAGTGTTTTTTCCTCACCTTCCACGTTTCTACCTAATCCGTCTATTTGTGCCTACTCTGTTTAATGAGATGTACCCAAATGAAATGTTTCCAAACTGGGCGTTATAGTCGAACACGGACAGATTTATTACCGAGCACAGCTCTTCACTTAATCATTTCTCTTTCCTGATAATTAACCAGTGTTGAGTAAAGCTTTTTTTTCCCTAAAGTGTTGAATGACTGCCAGAAACCACCAAAAGTGCAGCGAAAAATACCAAACATCTCTCCTTTCTTTTCCTGCTTACATCAAGCACACTTTGTTTTATTTGTAAAAGCTGCTTCGACTCGCAATTAACCGTGCATGATCGTTTCCTATAAAAGTCAGGTTTAACTTTCACCCAAGGAGAACAAAATGAGGCTCCTTTTACAGGTTTTTACGAACGTTAATTAATGTTGCCGTGAAATAATCAGAGTACATTTCATTTCGTTTCATTTTCGGCAATTATTTTTATTTAATAGCTTGATATTGAATAGATTCTCCGTGAGTAATGGTAAGAGCGGACGCCCGCAGCGGGGGGTGTGTGTGTGTGTGTGTGTGTATAAAGGCAGTGATGTAGAAATGAGGATAGATGTGTCATTTCATTGTGTCATGCTGGAGGAGTGACTAATGATTTACTGATTTCATTTTTCCAGTCACTCTGATTAGCAACGGGGAAAAAAAAAAAAAAACGTGTGCAAAGACAGGAAATGAAAAGAGAGAAGGTGGCTGGTTCAATTCCCTTTATTCATTTATTTATACTTAAAGTAGCAGCTCATGTCTAACCTCATATAGAATGCTAAGTCATTAGCTTCCATAGCATATGATGCTAGTCCAGGGTGAGGGTTAGTCCATGGCTGACGTTTACATCACGGCTCTACCTTTGTAGTATATTTCATCTTTGTGCTTCGTCCTTCAAAACTTTGATCTACACGTCGTATTTTTTCTTCTTCTATGAAAAGTTGTTTGTGACATAAAGTTTAGCTCTACTAGTGCTCGTTTGGAGTATGTCTACTATATTTTGGTTAACTAGTGAGCTCGTAGACTTTACTAGTGAAGCAAAAGCTAGTAAACCATAGGTTTCAGGTCAGCTTTTAGTTGTTATGCTGCAGCAGAGCTGAAGAGTTCATCCAATGGGAACTTTTTAAGTTAAAGACACTCATTTTCTCTCCTGCTTATAAGTCTTTTAATAATTTTATTGTTTTAAAATGTATTTCAAAATGTTATGTAAAAACTTTGTTTCATGTTTTCAGTTGCACTGAAAACGCCCTCACTTTGTTGTTGTTGTTGTGTACACTAGTTAAAATCACTACTCCTCTGTATCCGTGAATGGATTGGGCTGAAATTTGGTTTAATCTATAGACATGTACGCATGGAAGTTTGGAGCCCGATTTTCAATTTGGGGCCAACCCCCCATTTACGGTAATTTCCAAATTATGGGAACATAGTCGTGTGATATATCGTTTCAAAGGGATTTCAACGTAGATTACAATTATTCTTCGCACAATTTGATTAGGGGCCCGAGTAACCCACCCCCCTTTTCTCAGCAATTTCCATTAAAGTTTTTTTCTCATTTATTTGTGAGTCAAATATTGCGACAGTTGGTGATACCAAATCATTGACACATACCAATATATGAATGGGGCCCATTACTCCATATGTGCCACGGGGGGCGCCAGGGGACCACGGTCGTGTGATATATCGTTTCAAAGGCAATTCAACATAAATTACGATGGTACATCGTACAATTTGATTTGTTTTACTCAGTGGAGCTGAGTCATTTGACTGAATTCTCAGAAAAGTGGTTACGTGGCTATTCAGCGCGGAGACATTCTGCGGGCCCGGCTGTAGTTCATCCGTTAATCATGTAAAGCACTTTAAAATGCCGTATGTATGAAATGGACTATACAAATAAGTTTGTCTTGACTTATATGCTAATAAAGGGGTGGGGAAAACTGAATTCACATTTCCTATTGGCTTTACATTAAAACCAATCAGGTGCTGGATTTGGTAATAATCATATAATAATAAAGTTTACTCGTATTAACAGTAAAACAAACAAAAACCATATTTTACTAGTAAAGGCTTTTGTTTCACTAGAGCACGAGTTGACCTTACTAGTAACTACAAGACTGACAATGTGTTAATAGTAAAAACTAGTATAAGATCATTTATTTTTATGGCACATTTCATACACAAGGCAATTCACTGTGCTTTACATGATTAAAAAATGCATGAAACAAAGTTTAAAAATCAATAAGAACATTAAAAGCAGCAGTAAAATGATTAAAAAGTCAAAATAGTCGTTTAAGTGACACTTTCACTAGTCCATTCTGCTCGTGCACTAGTAAACCAACATCTAAAGTAGAGATAAACTATGGTCACTTTAATTTTCTACATCCTTTGATTCATCATGTGTTCATCCATTTCTCTATCCATTCTCATCTTCTTTTCCTCTTCCTTTCTTCCTACTTCCTTCCTTTTGCTCTGGTTCATGTCAAAGCATTAAATGAACTGCAGGTTGGCCAATAACGTGTACAAGAATAATAATAAATGTCCATTTTGAGGCAGGTATAATCACTAAGTATTACCAGGCTTGATTCATGATAATTCTCACTTTTATTCCCGGTGGAAAAGCAACTCTATTGTGTAGATGTTTTTATCTCCTGGTTACTGAGGGAGAAACAGACGTAGAAATTAAACCTGAGGCTAATAAACTAAAAAATGAAGACTTGCCTTTATAATGACATTATTAGAATAGAAGAACAGAACTACTGTTACATTTGATTCCAAGGCAACTTAGTAAAAAATGTATCCAAAATGTGTCGTGCTTGCATTCCTTCCACCTGCTTCAGGGCTTCTGTTGTGTGAACGCTTCTTCAAAAGGATTGTGTGGGATGAAGCAGTACACGAGATGACTGAACGACACGCTAAAGATGACATTTCTAAGTTTTCTTGATTGTATGTAAATTATTTTCTTTCTTCCTCAGGGATTTCTAGGGCACTCTGTTCTCTCTCTTTTATATTTCTTATAACTCCTGATCTGTCAATCAAGTCCCTTAGGGTTTCCCTCTCCTCCTCACCGTGGGGGCGAGATACATATACTGCTCATGTTCTGCTTGTCCACCATCTTTGTTCTTCCTTAGGTCATGAAACATGCAACTCACTCTGCATCTCTTTCTTTTCTTTTTGTTGCTTTATTACATAAAGCAACAATTACAGCAAAAACATCACTCAGGGTTCCTGCGAAAAGTCTTAAAAGGCATTAAATTCATGAATCTAAGAATCAGGCTTTAATCTCTCTATAAAAGCAAGGAGGTTCTGTGTGTGTGTGTGTGTGTTTGTGGAGCGAATTTCTCCCCGACACGGTGTCTGTTCAACCTGAAACGTTTTTAACAGTTTCTGTATAGCCAGAGTGTGTGCATTCGTTATTTTGGACGTGATTACGTTTCACAACGTTTATTTTCCTTTTATTTTGAAATCACCGCAGAATCAACGCGGGTTACACCAGCGGGGGGGAGGGGCGTCTGAGCAGCCGAACTCTATGCATGTGCGTGTGTGTGAGACTGCGCCCACGGAGGATAGATGGACACACACACACACACACATAAAGCACATAATACTGTACATAAAGGTACTAAATGTTCACAAAGGGTTAATGAAATGCTACAAAGGTAGATTTAAGAATGAGAAATAAAGGAAAAAGAAGAAGAACTGGTGGCAGGGCTGAGATGACAATAATATATGGATGGAGTTGGGTGAAGGTAGGAGCTCGCTAGTAGAATGACAAATGGGTCTCGAGTGACAGAGTATTATATTAAAAAAGTAAATTGATATGCAAATGTGGAGTGTGTGGCTTTGGAGGACAGGGGGTAGCCTGTTGTCCTCAGTGAAGTGGAACAGAGAGGTCCATTAATGTGTGTGTGCTTTAGCATGATACGTGCAGGTGTGTGTGCTCTAAATCACAGCTGGACGTGCAGCATGTGATTTCCCTGTTAGCAACAGCGCTACGTAGCATTGCTTCCAAAGTGAAGGTAATGCAGCGCCGTAGGATTGAAGGGAACTACAATACTGAGGGATAATCCCAGTTTAACACTATAAAACTCATGGTATTGTAATGTAATCACAGAGCAGATCCATGTTTTAAGAGCTAAACACATCTAATCCTATTTTTATGTGTGAAGATAATCCAACAAAATCATATTAATTTAAAAACACAATCTGTTAATTAGACGATGTGCAAAGTACTAACTACGATAACTACGATTATATATGTTCAAAATACAAACGGTTGATGCAAACTACTTTGCACATGTTGTGCATTTATGTGTGAGATCTAAAATAACTGAAATATTTGCATTTCCAGGAGAAAATGCAAGTGAGGATGAAGGTGCTAGCCCACGTCATTGATCACTGCATTAGCATTAGCTGGCAATAACCTAGCATTAGAATTAGCCTAGCATTAGCCATCAGACAGCTGAATATTGTATCAAGTTGAAGAACGACTGAAAAGCTAAAGTTCAAAGTTGAAGTCGTTAAATCTTAAAATGCTGAAATTCCCAATCTTAAATTAATTGGGACATTTTTGAACAAAAACAAATTTATTAAGAAAAGTTGGTAAAATTTTTGAACACTGAAGAAGTTAAAATGTGCCAAAATTCTGTGAATAACATATATGAGATTAAAAATGTTTAATTCAAAGTAATCAGACGTCAGAAATTAGATTTTTAGTCTGTAAGTCAGTATTTTTTTTCTTTTTTGGGTTAAAAAAATCACCCGTGTAATTGTGTAGAAAGCGTTTCCATGGCGATTTTGCGACCAATTTCAATATCTAAACTTTTAGCGATATTGAAGTGATTTTGCACATTTTCAAGGGTAATGAAAGCACAGCTTCTGTTTGAGTAATATCACTTTTCTAACATTGCACTCAATGCAAAACAATGAAGTAATTAAAGTATGAATAATTCATGCTGTTATTGTATCAGCAGTGATGACGTTGTATCGGAACATGTAGATGCTCGAGTCTTCTGCACAGTAGTGTAAATAAAGTGATTTAAAAAAAGGACTTCAGATGTGAGAGACTTGTAAGTTTCAGAATTCAAATGCAGTTGAATCATCTGTCATTGAGTCGGGGGGGCCACAGGGGGTCCTCGGTCTTATAAAATACACAATATGAGAGCAAAATAACAAAAATAACCAAAATTACTCCTAAAACAGTACAAAAATAACTGAAAAGTATATGAAACTACAACCAAAATGCACACAAATGACTCCTAAAGCACAGTCTGACAACACAAATACACATAATGACTAAAAAATACACAAAAGAACAACAATAGACACATTACTTCAAAAACACACAAAACTACACATGTACAAAGCAATGCCAAAAATACACGTAAAAATACACAGAACTGCCAGACAAAACTTCATTGTATTTTTAATATGAAATGAAAATAAAAAACGAAACTAATCTAAGCATGACTCCAAACACACAAAATGATAACAAAAACACACAACATGATTACAGAAATGTGTCCAAAAACACACAACACAAGAAACAATACTCAAAAAAACTCCATAAATCACATGAAACACAAAACGACTCCAAAAACACACAAAATGACAACAAACACACACAAGACAACTACAAAAATACACAAAAGAACTTCAAAAATTACACAAAACAACAACACAAATACACAAAATGACTGGAAAAGCCCAGAACACATAAGTTGAATATAAGAATGCACAGAAGTAACTGAAGAATACATAAAACAACAACAAAAATGACTGGAAATTACACAAATGATCAACAAAAATAGACAAAATTACTCCAAAAACACACAACTACAATAATGCATTCTGCATGTTCTGCACAGTAGTGTAAATAAAGTGATTTTAAAAACTACTGCAGATGTGAGAGAAATGTAAGTTTCATAATATAAATACAGTTAAATTATCTGTCATTGAGTTATCAACACAACTGCTAAAGTGCACGTTAACCTGCATCAGGCTGAGTGAAAATCTAAAGGGAAATGACATCATAAAGCAGCCTTGATTATAACAGATGACTTACAGGTCAACAGCGTCTAGTTAAAAGTATTATACGAGGGTTTGAACAGTGGCAGTGGTGCAAACAGCTGGCGGCTCGGAACAAAAGCCACAGCCGTGTCAGGTTTAAGGCTGCAGCTCTAATGATTCATGACATTTCTTCTAACTGGAGACGCTCTGTAATTACGATGGAAATGTGTTCATTTCCCATCAGAGACACACATATACTGCCATTCATTCATGCACACACACACACTGGTGCTCTCGCTGTAACATAACTACGTTTTTAACACATTGAAGTTTCGGGATTTTTAGGCACATACTGTATGTTTTCAACACATGTCCTAAAAAATACACTAAACAACATAGAAACAAATGACAAAAATTACTCCTAAAACATGTAAAACATGACAACAAACGAAAAAGCGCAGAAAAAAGTTAATAATAAATGAATCGACAAAAATGACTCCTAAAACAGTCTTAGAACAAAAATAGACAAAATTAGCCCAAAATACACAAGACGAGTCTAAAAATGCACAGAAGTATTTGAAAACTATATAAAGTGACAAGCAAAATGCACAAAAATTAGTCTTAAAACACAGTGTGACAACACAAATACACAAAATGACAAAAAAATGCACAAAAGAGCAACAAAAACAGACAAAATTACTCCAAAAACACACTAGACGATAACAAAAATGCACAGAGAGAATTGAATAATCAGTGTGTGTGTGTGTGTGTGTGTGTGTGTGTGTGTGTGTGTGTGTGTGTGTGTGTGTGTGTGTGTGTGTGTGTGTGTGTGTGTGTGTGTGTGTGTGTGTGTGTGTGTGTGTGTGTGTGTGTGCGTGCGTGCGTGCGTGCGTGCGTGCGTGCGTGCGTGCGTGCGTGCGTGCGTGCGTGCGTGCGTGCGTGCGTGCGTGCGTGCGTGTGTGATCACTGTTGAAGTGTGTTCCACGCCCCCCTGTCCACATATGTTCTCGACACATGCCCTAAAGCTGTGTGTCAATGAGGAAATGATCTTCCCTTTGTGTTTTTGTTGGAGCTGATCATCAGGTGGGGGCTCCAACTCTACTTGTAAAAGTCAAAATGTGGCCCCCACCCTGTGTGCACGTCTGTATTCCCTAAACAGTTGATTGATGCAATCAGGCATGTAGAATTAACTCAGGATTCATCTATTTTAACCTGCTCATGCTCTTATGTTAAAGTCCAATACTGTACATGCATGTTTTTAAAAAATTATTGTCGTCAACGCGAGGATGTTATTGTTTCTATCAGGGATGGGCCACTCCATCACAGAGGGGGCCGCAATAATGTGGTTGTATCTGATCCGAGGGCCACATGATCAACATTTATGTCATTATTTAGAATAATGACCAATCAGAGTAAAGGGGGAAAATGTTTTTTTTTGTGTTGTTGCAATTTTGTTTATTTTTCTGTCATTTTCTGCTTTTTTGTTGACTTGTGCGTTTTTGGGGTCACTTTCTGTATTTTTGTTGTTGTTTCTGTATTTTCCTGTCATTTTGTGTAATTTTATTAACAGTTTGTGTGTCTTTAGAGCTATTCTGTAATGTGTTGTTGTTATTGTGTGTGTTTTTGTAGTCATTTTGTTTATTTAAGTGGTTGTCGTGTGTGTCTTTGTTGTCATTTCATGTGTTTTTAGAATTTATTTGTGTATTTTTGTACATTTGGTGCTGATTTGTGTGTTTTGGGAGTTATTTTGTGTATTATGTTGGGCTTCATATTACATTCAACTTCTTGAAATACAGTTTTTTGGACATTTGCTTTGGGGGGCCACAAAAAATTAGACTGAGGTGCTACATCGTATCGTCCCAGCCCTAATTCTTTCTATTAACACGATTAAATTTTTTTTTTTTTTCAAATCACTATTTTGCTTTTAAAGGAGCAGTAAATGTCAGATATCGTCTGTTTGGTGATGAGTTGAACACACAGGCAGCCATCCAACAAAGTGAAGAGAAACATGTGATTTCACTAAAAGACCACACACACACACACACACACATACACACACACACACACACACACACACACACACACACAGCATATTTTTAACATTTCCTCACAGCTGCACAGCAGGAGTGATTTGATCAATTTGTCAATATTTGCTCTCAACAGTTGGACCCACAGCACAGGATGTGTGCAATTTAGAGGAGGGAGTTTAAAAAGGGGACTCTGTGTGTGTGCGTGCGTGCGTGCGTGCGTGCGTGCGTGCGTGCGTGCGTGCGTGCGTGTGCGTGCGCGGCGCGTGCGTGTGTGTGTGTGTGTGTATACCTACCTCCATCTCCTCCGTGCGATATCCCTCACGCGCGCGTGTCATGCACATAATTCGTCTCAGGTTGAAAGATTTAAAAAAAAAAAAAAAAAAAGACACGGAAGTAACACGAAAAATAAACGTTTTGCAAAACCAAAGTCGCAACTCTCTCTCTCTCTCTCTCTCTCTCTCTCTCTCTAAACAGCTCTGTGTGAGTTCAGCATGGTATATCCTGATGTAGTGCACGCACGTGCATCAGCCGTGTGTGTGTGTATGTTTACATTGTAGCTGCTAGCATCTTTCTTAGCACATAGCATAATATAAGAAAGACTCAGCCTTGCGGAGAACAATAATCATGGTAGAGCCGTGTTGTGGACCCATCCGCTCACAAAAATGTTACATTCCTCTGTTTGAAGAAGCAGATAGTTTGTGATGAGGTCGGCTAATGACCGTCAGCACAGCCGCCGCCCACAGTCATGGAGACGGAGGATTAGCCGCGATTTAAAGGAAGTTTGGAATCACGTGAATAATATTAAATAACCATGAAATATTAACTTAAATGACTTTAAGTGACATTATGAACCCGAAACCGGAAGTAGCGCGCTTAATACCGCGCTCTTACCGAGGGAGCCGTATTCTTAAAATTAACATTTTGAACATTTTGCTTCACCAAATTACTCCAAAATAACAGATACACACACTCAGGGTATTTGAACCCGTTGACTAAGTTTCAGGTCGAACTCATACCGCGTCATGTTTTTGATGTTTATCAGAGCCAAACTGCATCTGGCACAGTAATAACCCAGCTTTAAAACTGAACTGGGCCACCTTTTGGCCGTATCAGAAGCAGACCTGCAATCCTGAGCCATACCGTTACTGGGTTGTTGTGCGTTTGGACGAAGGCTCAGATCCGTTTGGCGGATCTGTGCTGAATGTAATGGTAGGTGTGGTCCAGACACGGCCCAGTCTCTATTTGTTATCTGGGATGTCAGTCAAATTTATTCTGATCATTGTTAGTCTTATGTTTAACCACTAGGTGGTGCAGTTTGGCTTGAAATAAACACATTCATTTTTATTCAGACCTACATGGCACCAGTTGGTCACTACACTACAGTACAAGTCCAATATCCATGAGAGAACTTTACCACAGTGTCTCTTAGAAACCCCCATTGAAAAACACAATTGACGTACATATACGTCAATGGCAGTGAACAGTTGGATTTGAATTGACGTATATATGTACGTAAATCAGTTAAACAGAATCTCAAACGTTGTCCTGTCATAGGGTAACTAATGCTATTTTTTGGAGAGAATTCAAATGAAAAGTTGTAATTAGATATTTTCAGACCCCACACATAACTGCAAAGATGTGTAGAACACAGTCCAATAAGTGTTGGAGGAATTGTGGAGACTTTGTAGGGAACCATGTCCACATATCCTGGTCATGCTCCAAACTACAGCAGTTTGGGGAGGAGGTCTCTCTGACCCTTAGGGAGGTGTTTGGTATCAATATTCCCAAAGATCAACGGGAAACCTTACTTGGACTAAAACCAGTAGGTATAGTGGGAAAAGCTGCAGAGTATTTATGGAAAATCTCTCTGAGTGCAGCTCTAAAATCTATGACCATCAACTGGATGAAGGTGGAACCACCTACCTATCACCTGTGGAGTGTTTCTCAAATGGGGGTACGCCATGGCACTACAGGGGGTACTTGAGAGAGAGAGGGGAACATTAACAAATCAAAGCATAAAAAAAATGAGGTTTTACAATGTTTATTTTTAGTTAAAAATTATAAGAATACTAAACATTTATACCAGCAACTCACAAAACAAAACACACACACTAAGAGATAAAAATACTTACTATTAACAGCAACACACAAAACGACAAAAGACACACTAAATGAAAGAAAAACACACACGATCACTACAAAATACACAAAAATAACAGAGAAACATACAAAACAACATAAAAAACAAACAAACGACACCAAAAACACATACTGGGATAGAATAATTTAAATAACACCAACAACACACAAAAATGACAATAAAAACACAAAATAAGAGAAGAATAGACTGAAAAATAAAAAGAACAGACAAACAACAACTAAATACACAAAATGACACCAAGAACACACAATGAAATAATAGAAATGATCTTGATTAGAACTTGAAGTGAAAATACAAAGGTCAGTTTTAGTCCCACACCAGGAGGGAGATGAACGTAAATGAGAAAAACTACATAAATAACTTTATTGAGGAAACTGTTTCATTCATTATTTATAAAATGAGATTCTTTAAAATGTGTGTTATCACTGATCCATTCCATATGCTCTATATTAGTTGTTTTTTCACAAAATTCTGAGTAAAATGTTGGAGTCGGACAAAGGGAACGCTTGGATTCAAAAGTTAGAGAAAGGGGTACTAGAGCCAAAAAAGTGTGAGAACCACTGCTGTAGAGTATATGTTATTGCTCATGTAACTTACCTATAGCGTGGATACTATCATTTATATTTGTTGAAGGAAAAATAAATGTCATGTCCACCTCAGTCTGAGCCCAATCCATTCATTGACGATGGTTACTTTTTGTATAACTAACAGAATTATTTTTGAAACTCAATTCATTCATTAATTATTAGGATTTCTTGGTAAGAGTAGCCTTCCAAGGTTTGACATCACACAGTGCACTCGTAACTGAACACACTGTTTGATTGGTTAGCTGAGACATGTGAACCTCTAGTTTCACCTGACTGTCTATTTATCCAATGTTCCAAAAAAACTAAACATGTATGGCATTTATGGTTTTGCATGATCCATCCATCCATCCATCCATTTTCTTCCGCTTTATCCGGGGCCGGGTCGCGGAGGCAGCAGTCTCAGCAGAGATGCCCAGACCTCCCGATCCACGCACACCTCCTCCAGCCGTTCTGAGGGGACCCCGAGGCGACACCAGGCCAGCTCAGAGACATAGTCCCTCCAGCGTGTCCTGGGCCTTCCACGAGGCCTCTTCCCAGTAGGACATGCCTGAAACACCTCCCGAGAGAGGCGACCAGGAGGCATCCGAAACAGATGCCCGAGCCACTTCAGCTGGCTCCTTTCGACGTGAAGGAGCAGTGACTCTACTCCGAGCTCCTACCGAGTGACTGAGCTTCTCACCCTATCTCGAAGGCTTCGCCCAGCCACCCTGAGAAGGAAACTCATTTCGGCCGCCTGTATCCGCGATCTTGTCCTTTCGGTCATTAGCCAAATTTCATGACCATAGCTGAGGGTAGGAACGTAGATCGATCGATCCCTCTTCACCACAACAGTCCGATGCAGCGACCGCATCACTGCTGACGCCGCACCGATCCGTCTATCGATCTCACGCTCCATCTGACCCTCACTCGTAAACAAGACCCCGAGATACTTGAACTCCTCCACTTGAGGCAAGGACTCTCCACCGACCCAGAGAGGGGAAACCACCTTTTTCTGGTGGAGAACCATGACCTCAGATTTGGAGGTGCTGATCCTCAGATCAGATGATACAACTACAAAGTCGATCATCGACCTCCGGCCTAGAGTGTCCTGGTGCCATGTGCACTTATGGACACCCTTGTGCTCGAACATGGTGTTTGTTATGGACAAACTGTAACTGACACAGAAGTCCAATAACAAAACACCACTCAGGTTCAGATCGGGGAGGCCGTTCTTCCCAATCACCCCTGTCCAGGTCTCACTGTCGCAGCCCACGTGGGTCGTTGAAGTCTCCCAGTAGAACAATGGAGTCCCCAGTCGGGACACCATTTAGTACCCTTCCCAGGGACTTCAAGAAGGCCGGATACTCTGCACCAATGTTGGGCCTGTAGGCGAGACATTGGTGAGAGACCTTTCTCCAAACCGAAGGCGTAAGGACGCGACCATCCCGTTCACTGGGGTGAACTCCAACACGTGGTGGCTGAGTTGGGGAGCAATAAGTAAGCCTACCCCAGCCCGCTGCCTCTCCCTGTGGTAAACGCCAGAGAAGTGGAGCGTCCAGCCTTTCTCCAGGAGTTGGGATCCAGAGCCCAAGCTGTGCGTGGAGGTGAGCCCGACTATATCTAGCCAGTACCTCTCAACCTTCCGCACAAGCTCAGGCTCCTTCCCCCCCAGCGAGGTGACGTTCCATGTCCAAACAGCCAGAAGCTATGGATGCGGACCGGCCTCGACCGCCACCCAGTCCTCTCTGCACCCGACCCCTACGGAGGTTTTACATTATGTTCTTGACAATTTAACATACTATTATGCATGTGATGATGACTTATACAATTAAATAATGCTGACATGTTTTGAGGACAACCCCCCACCCCCCGCCCACTTTCTCCAGAATTTTCTGAATGTTTTGTTTCCTTCATCATTAAAATGGCCTAAAAACAAGTTAAAAGAAATGTCACTAACATTTTCATTTGTTTCATTGAGTTTTAAAGTGTAAAGTGTCTTTGAGTTTCTTGAAAAGCATCAATTTAGTAATATTATCAGTATTTTGAATAGTGGTTCCTAACAGCCAATCAGCATTCAGAATCTTGCACTGTGTTCTCTAACGATGACATAGACAAACGGCAATGATATCATATCTCACAGAGGGTTCTTTTTTTAGACACAATCTTTATTGCTTTGAGAGACACACAGCTTTTTGGGACAGTTCACAAGTTTTGCATCTGAAATTTAAAAATGGAGAAAACTAAAATCACAGCACAGACACAAGGTTCTTTGGAACCAGCAAAGCCAAAGTGTAGTGAATGTGCAAAGTGGCAAACAAAGATGCTGAATCGAGAAAAAGAAATGGATTCCATCCTTCAAAAGAAGAACAATGAAATTGCAAATCTCCGTCTTTTACTGGATCAGGCACAACAAAAACAGATCAAATTGGACCTAAAGGAACAGGAAATCACCTACCTCACATTTTTACTGGATGAGTTTGAAAATGAATTAGACCTGAAAACTAGCCAGTGGGAGCAGAGCCTACAAATTAATATGTCGGCGCTACTTGAGAAGGTCGAGGCTCTGGAGAAGCAGTTGGATGAAGAAACAGCTGCTCTGTTGGACATTACTAACAAGCTTCAGAAAAAGGAACAAATGTTCTTAAAGCAGACAGCTGATACTGAGTTTAAAATCTCCGACATGAATATTGATTTAAGAAAGAACAAAACTACAATAAATGAACAACAAAAAGCCATTTCACATTTGGAGACCACTCTGATAATGAAGGAGGGTGAATTAAAAACCAGGACAGACCAATGGAACCAACTGGTGGTGGAGAATGAAAACGCTGTGAAAGCAATCACAGAAATGGAAGCTCGCCTCAAGGATGAGAACCAGACCAAAGAAAGGCTGGTCCAACTACAGACCACCCTGGATGAAGCAGAGAAAAGAATTGTGGAAATGGAAGAGGAGCGGTCCAACCACATCATTGCTATGTCCAACATGAAGGCCACGCTCACGGAAACACAGGAAGCCGTCAACAACCTGCAAGCCACAATTCAGGAGCAGGAGGAGAAGAAGAAGAAGAAGAAGGACAACCCTGTAAAGAAATGGTTCAAAAACCTGATAAAAAGCAAAAAAAAGTGAGGATGGCGCTGTGGATGCAGAAGCAGAACGAGAATGAGCAAAAGTAAAAGAAGGAGCAGGAGAAGGCAGCTTCTAAAGACAACCCTATAAAGAAATGGTCCAGAAACCTGATAAGAACCAAAAGAACATGAGGATGGTGCTGCAGATGAATGATGTGAACAGTAACTGGTGTAACAACGTGACAGTGATCCTCCAGCACTGCTCTCCTCATCTGGAATCCTTACGCCCACCCTTTTTCTAGCCTCCCAGCCAATGAACACGCAGAACACATGTAAACAAAGACGATTATTGGCAGAGAAAGCTGTACGTAACAATGATGCCTTCAAGGCCATGGGAAACCACAACACCTGTTGAATAAACTACAGGTGGAACATTAGGACTCACTTTGTTACAATATCATAATTATGACTGCATTCATTTGACTTAGTCCTGTAATGCCTGGCATCCTACTAGGTATGGACAGAAAATGTAAGATGAGGAAGAAAACAGAGTTAGATTGGTCGCCGCCATAGCAAACCCACGACAACAACTGAGCTACTTTTACATATATATATATATATATATAGTGTGTGTGTGTGTGTGCATTATGTGAACTCTCAAGCCCCACCTGTGCCCATTGCCCCCCAAATAATCCTGACAAATAACACGTTAAAATGTGTTGAACCAACAGCGAACAAGTAATATATTATTTCATAATGAATCAAAAACTAAATTAAACGAATTATCTGAATAGAAAACAAATAAATAAAAAGGTAAAAAGTGCAGGGGCGCATGGTGGCTTAGTGGTTAGCACGTCCGCCCCACAGCAAGAAGGTCCTGGGTTCAAGCCCTGGGGTGGACTTGGGTCCTTTCTGTGTGGAGTTTGCATGTTCTCCCCGTGCTGCGTGGGTTTCCTCCGGGTACTCCGGCTTCCTCCCACAATCCAAAAACATGACCGTAAGGTTGATTGGAGTCTCTAAATTGCCCATAGTAGTGAATGAGAGAGTGAATGGTTAGCACGTCCGCCTCACAACAAGAAGGTCCTGGGTTCAAGCCCTGGGGTGGACTTGGGTCCTTTCTGTGTGGAGTTTGCATGTTCTCCCCGTGCTGCGTGGGTTTCCTCCGGGTACTCCGGCTTCCTCCCACAATCCAAAAACATGACCGTAAGGTTGATTGGAGTCTCTAAATTGCCCATAGGAGTGAATGAGAGAGTGAATGGTTAGCACGTCCGCCTCACAACAAGAAGGTCCTGGGTTCAAGCCCTGGGGTGGACTTGGGTCCTTTCTGTGTGGAGTTTGCATGTTCTCCCCGTGCTGCGTGGGTTTCCTCCGGGTACTCCGGCTTCCTCCCACAATCCAAAAACATGACCGTAAGGTTGATTGGAGTCTCTAAATTGCCCATAGGAGTGAATGAGAGAGTGAATGGTTAGCACGTCCGCCTCACAACAAGAAGGTCCTGGGTTCAAGCCCTGGGGTGGACTTGGGTCCTTTCTGTGTGGAGTTTGCATGTTCTCCCCGTGCTGCGTGGGTTTCCTCCGGGTACTCCGGCTTCCTCCCACAATCCAAAAACATGACCGTAAGGTTGATTGGAGTCTCTAAATTGCCCATAGGAGTGAATGAGAGAGTGAATGGTTAGCACGTCCGCCTCACAACAAGAAGGTCCTGGGTTCAAGCCCTGGGGTGGACTTGGGTCCTTTCTGTGTGGAGTTTGCATGTTCTCCCCGTGCTGCGTGGGTTTCCTCCGGGTACTCCGGCTTCCTCCCACAATCCAAAAACATGACCGTAAGGTTGATTGGAGTCTCTAAATTGCCCATAGGAGTGAATGAGAGAGTGAATGGTTGTCTGTGTCTGTGTTGCCCTGTGATGGACTGGCGCCCTGTCCAGGGTGTACCCCCGCCCAGCGCCCTATGAGAGCCGGAGATTGGCACCGGCAGACCCCCGCGACCCTGTTAAACGGGAATAAGCGGGTATGAAAATGGATGGATATATATATAGTGTGTGTGTGTGTGCATTATGTGAACTCTCAAGCCCCACCTGTGCCCATTGCCCCCCAAATAATCCTGACAAATAACACGTTAAAATGTGTTGAACCAACAGCGAACAAGTAATATATTATTTCATAATGAATCAAAAACTAAATTAAACGAATTATCTGAATAGAAAAAAAATAAATAAAAAGGTAAAAAGTGCAGTAGAAAACCAAAAAAAGAAAGAAATTCAGTACAAGTATGAAACGAACTAACAGGGAACAAGTATCATCATGTTTCATAATGCAAGTATATTTCATAAATAAATCAAAACTGAAAAACTAATTAATTACCTGCATAAAAAAACAAAATATAAAAGTACAGCAGTCAAAATATACAGGAAACAATAACACTTTGTTTGCAAAGTGAACATTGAATCAGTTTGTGCTTATGCTAAAACAATGTCGGACTCCGTAATTTTCTCTGGTCCCTTACCAAATCTGACCAGTGATGACATGTATAGCCTATAGCATGTCATCATTTAACCGCTGGCTATCGAGGTGGTGTCCAGAAAACGAGGTGGGCTTCATTGATAATTGGAGATCCTTCTGGGGAAAACCGAACCTGATAGGAAGAGATGGAATCCATCCTACTTTGGAGGGAGCATCTCTACTATCAGAAAACATGGCACATTTATGACATCTCATGAATGAGACCATGTTACAGAGGGGGAGTCCTCCACGCCACTCTGCGCTTGCCTTAGGACAGTTTCCCTCCCATTGCTACTATGATAGCTGTGTTCATCGCCATGACAACTGTTGTGATGGTGATGAATATTATTTTATAGAGACGGTGTCAGTCCCCCGACCCATATTTCACAATGATTTTAACATAAAATCAAATAAAAGAGCTATCAATTATAAAAATCTGAAAAAAATTAAAATCTCAAATGTAGAAACACCAAAACATAAAAGCATTAGATGTGCTCTATTAAATATTAGATCACTGAGATCCAAATCTCTACTAGTAAATGACCTTATCTCAGAAAATAACTTTGATTTATTCTGTTTAACTGAAACATGGCTGTATCAAGATGAATATGTTAGTTTAAATGAAGCCACTCCTCCCAGTCATTTAAATACTCATATGCCACGAGACATAGGCCGTGGAGGTGGTGTAGCAGCTATTTATCATTCCTCTCTCCTAATCTATCCTAAACCAAAGGCCAGTTACACTTCCTTTGAAAGCCTGGTTCTAAATTTATCTCGTACCAAATCAAAAACCTGCCAGCCAGTCTTATTTGTGATAATTTACCGTCCTCCAGGCCCTTATTCTGAATTTCTATCAGAATTCTCTGAGTTTATATCAAACTTAGTCCTCAGTTCTGATAAAATACTGATAGTAGGAGATTTTAATATCCATGTGGACAAAGATAGTGATAGCCTGAGCTCAGCCTTTATGTCCCTAATAGACTCAGTTGGCTTTTTTCAAACTATTAATGAAGCTACTCATCGTTTAAATCATACTCTTGATCTTGTTCTAACATATGGCCTTGATATTAATGAACTAAAAGTCTACCCTGAAAATCCTCTGCTATCAGATCACTTTTTAATATCTTTTAACATTATCCTAGAGGATCTCGCACTGTGCAATAAAATAGTTAGGAGTAGAAATCTGTCCAATAGTGCTGTGGCTAAATTTAAAGAGGCCATTCCTGCTGCCTTAAACTCAGTGCACCATCCAATAAATAACTATGATATTAATTATAACCCCTCTCAACTGGATCTGCTTGTCGATAGCTCTGCTAGTCTACTAAAATCCACCTTGGACTCAATTGCCCCATTGAGGGAAAAAACTATTAAACGTCAGAGGAAAGCTCCGTGGTTTAGCTCTGAAACTCACACACTCAAACAAACAACCCGTAAATTAGAGAGAATGTGGCGCTCTAATAAAACAGAGGAGTCACGAATACTTTGGCAAGAAAGCCATAGTAAATACATGACAGCCTTACGACATAGTCGATCTACATACTATTCCTCACTAATTGAAGAAAATAAAAATAATCTGAGGTACCTTTTCAGCACTGTAGCCAGGCTAACACAAAGTCAGAGCTCTATTGAGCCCATGATTCCTCTAGCCCTCAGCTGTGAGGACTTTATGACATTTTTTAACCATAAAATTCATAAGATTAGAGATAAAATTAGCCACTCCCTGCCTTCACCTGGGCCTGCTGTACCATTAAATGTAAATAGGCCTAACCTAAACTGTTTCACACATATAGGACTTCAGGAACTTAACTCTATTATTTCATCCTCCAAACCATCGACCTGCCTTTCAGATCTGATCCCAACTAAGCTGTTTAAAGAAGTTGTTCCCCTAGTCTGCCCATCTTTGTTGGAGACAATAAATATATCCCTATCAATAGGCTACGTGCCACAGTCCTTTAAAGTAGCTGTAATCAAACCCCTTCTCAAAAAACCTACTCTTGATTCCAGCACTTTAGCAAACTACAGGCCTATATCTAATCTTCCTTTTATTTCAAAGATTCTTGAGAAAGTTGTGGCGGCTCAGCTCTGTGAATTTCTTCAAAACAACAGCCTGTTCGAGGACTTCCAGTCAGGTTTTAGAGCTCAACACAGCACAGAGACTGCTTTAGTTAAAGTAACTAATGATCTACTCTGGGCTTCAGATGAAGGACAACTCTCAGTGCTGGTTTTATTAGATCTTAGTGCAGCTTTTGACACTATAGATCACTATATTCTACTAGAGAGATTAGAGGAATTACTTGGAATCACAGGGACTGCCCTAAACTCGTTTAAGTCCTACCTATCTGATAGGTACCAGTTTGTACACGTGAATAATAGATCTTCTGTGTACACTAAAGTAAGCTACGGGGTTCCTCAGGGCTCTGTGCTAGGTCCAATCCTCTTCTGTATCTATATGCTCCCCCCTGGTAATGTTATGAGAAAATACTCTGTTAACTTTCACTGCTATGCTGATGATACCCAACTGTATGTATCAATGAAGCCAGGTGAGACAAATCAGCTATCTAAACTTGAGGTCTGTCTAAAGGACATTAGGGCCTGGATGGACCAAAATTTTCTTCTTCTCAACTCAGACAAGACTGAGGTCATTGTACTGGGCCCACGACACCTTAGAGAAACCTATGCTAGCCTAACTGCCCTAGATGGCATTACTCTGGCACGAAGCACAACTGTTAGAAATCTTGGGGTTCTATTTGATCAGGATTTATCCTTCAACTCTCACATAAAACAAACTTCAAGAACTGCCTTCTTTCATCTCCGTAACATTGCTAAAATCAGACCTATCCTGTCTCAGGGCGACGCCGAAAAACTAGTCCATGCTTTTGTTACCTCTAGACTGGATTACTGTAATTCTCTTTTAGCAGGCTGCCCGAGCAAGTCCCTTCAGACACTTCAGCTGGTTCAAAATGTTGCAGCACGTGTACTGACTAAAACTAGGAGAAGAGATCACATTACTCCTGTATTAGCCTCTCTGCATTGGCTTCCCATAAAATATAGAATAGAATTCAAGATTCTTCTTCTCACTTATAAAGCCCTAAATGGACAGGCACCAGTCTATCTCAAGGAGCTTGTAGTGCCATACAATCCCCCCAGAACACTACGCTCTCAAAATGCTGGACTACTCGTTGTTCCATTTGTCTCTAAAAGTAGTATAGGAGGAAGAGCTTTCAGTTATCAGGCCCCACTTCTCTGGAACCATCTACCAACCACAGTTCGGGGGGCAGACACCCTCTCTACCTTTAAGGTTAGGCTCAAAACATTCCTCTTTGGTAAAGCTTTTAGTTAGGAACCAGCTCATAGCTCATAATTAAGATGCAATAGGCATAGACTGCCGGGGGGGGGGGTCTGGCATGCTCGGTTGGAGAGAGGTTGGAGAGGGCGTTAAGAGAGAGGTCATTTAGGTTAGAGAGGGACCGGAGAGGGTCCCATTCCTCTTTCAAACACTCCCTCTATGTCTGCTTCTTCCCTTGTGTGTTTGCTCCTGTTCTCCTTCTGGCTTTTGTCTTGCAGGTCCGTGGGATCCTCAGTGTGGAGTTACAGAGTCTCAACAACTCTGTCTCCACCCTTTCCTCTGCACACACCCAACACAGCATAACGTGGATGGCTGTTCATCATAGGAATGGGATCCACACAAGGTTCCTGCTGCTTAACAGAAGGTTTTCCTTGCCGCCATGATGAATTCATGTTGGGTGTGGGATACATATGTATGTGTATATACGTATATATCCATATGTGTGTATCCATAAAATGAAGAGTCCGTCCTTAAGACTGCTCTACTGTAAAGTGTCTTGAGATACCATTGGTTATGATTTGGCGCTATACAAATAAAGATTGATTGATTGATTGATTGAATCTGTGCCAAAAAGCTTAAGAAAACTAAAAAGTAAATAAATGTTTTAAATCAGATAATAAAAGTTTGTTCATAGTTCCGCTCCACTTCACATGACGACGTAAATCATTATGTTTGCATTTTAGCTCCACGTTACATTTTGTTCCCGGTCGCATATCTAATGCAGTCTTTAATTGAATGCTCTTTTAATTTCTGACACATTTTAGGATTCTTATATTGCCTTTCCTAATGATCTTTATTGTCGATGAAGAAAGGGTTTTTAAAAAGATTGGCATGAAATTGAAAGTTTAAACCTGTCATTTCTTCATTCTCCACCACACACTATGAGAAGCACTGCTCTACTAACAGGCCTGTCGCTCCTTAAATATACAGTTTCTTTAGAATTGGGGCTAAATTTGAGTGAAAGTTGCAAATCTGTAACGCATATGGTTGATTTGTTGTGAAGTTTTATAAATTTGAACTTTTGACAAGAAGAAGAATGTATGTATGCATCGGGTCCTGGCCCCGCCCATCTGTCAATTTTTAAAAGTCCATATGACCCATGTTTGCCCACCCCTGTGCTAGCTGCTACATGTTTAGCATTGAGGTGCTAGCTGCTTCATGTTTAGCATTGAGGTGCTAGCTGGTTCATGTTTAGCATTGAGGTACAAGTAGGGATGATAATTGATAAGAATTTAGCAATTCCGATTCCATTATTGATACTGCTTATTGATTCGATTCCTCACCGATTCTCTTCTCGATTCTCATTAGATGAGGGAATTAAATAATACAAATAGATTTGTTTGCTTTAACTCTTTATTATATTATCTTTGTCTTATTAATTTCCTGCAGGGATATCAGCTTTCTTTTAATCCACAAGCTATAGATTGTTTTGTGTGTGTGTGTGCTTTTTGATGTGAATATAAATAAGGTTTGTGTGCAGAGAATAAAGTGGTCTCAGACTAGTTGGTTTCTGTGGTTTTTTTGAGATCATATTTCTTATTAAAAATGAATAAGGTATGATTAAATTCTTGGGTTTATGCAAAAATGATCATAAAGTGAGTTTGCATCATGCTGTATATTAATGATAATCAAACTATGAACTTGTTTTTCAGGCATTGCGGGTATATCAAAGCTAAGCAGGACCCTGATGAAGAGAAGATGCAGTTTCAACATGGCCGCGGTAAATAAACATGCACGTAATCACATGCACTGTAGTCGGAGGAGTGTCGATGCAACATTTGTCTCAAACTGTTTTTATCCTTTGTGTTGGAACAATTCCAGAATCTCATCATAAAACAACACCACGCCTCAGAAAATCTAAAGTTCTCAATAAATCTAATGTTGCGTTCAAGGCAATCCGGAACAAAAATTACCCCTAAAACACAGTCTGACAACATAAATTCTCAAAATGACGCAAAAAATACACACGAGAACAACAAGAATAGACAAACTTACTCTAAAAACACACAGGTCAATTCCAAATATGCACAGAAATAACTGAATAATAAATGATTTGACAACTAAAATGCACAAAAACTACTCCTAAAACACAGTCTGACAACAAAAATACACAAAATGACAGAACAATACACAAGAAAACAACAAGATTAGACATAATGACTCCAAAAACACACAGGACATCTACAAAATGCAGAAAAATAACTGAAAAAATATTAAAAGCGACAACCAAAATGTACAAAAACTACTCCTAAAGAAAAGTCTTACCACACAAATACTCAAAATGACAGAAAAAGATACAAAACAAATACAGAATTACACAAAAATGAATCAAAAAATGTGAAATGACAACAAAAAACATTCATGGAAGGATAATACTGTATAAAAATACTCAAAATGACAGAAAACTATACAAAAGAACAACAGAATTACACAAAAATGTAAAGTAACAACAAAAAACTCATAAAATGACAAAACATTTTTTTAAAAATTCACAAATTTATGGAAACATATAGAAAACAATCAGAAAATTACATAAAAATGACTCCAAAAATATGAAGTGAACACAAAAAACCCACAAAATGACAAAAACCAGTTTTTAAAAAATGCACAATGTTGATAATGTGGCCCTCAAATCAGATAATCACATTGTTGTGGCCCCGCTGTGATAAAAGTTGCCCATCGATGTCGTAGACATGTAGTAGGAGGAGTGTCGATGCAACATTTGTTTCAAACTGTGTTTTTCATCGTTTTTGTTGGAATAATTCCAGAATCTCATCATAAAACACCACCACACCTCAGAAAATCTAAAGTTCTCAATAAATCTAATGTTGCGTTTGAGGCAATCTGGAACTCTGCATTTCCGAGTTGGAAACTCCAATCTCCGACTCGATATCTGACAGGATTTTATTCAGAATACCTTTTTTTGGCTGCACAGATTAAGGCAGAGGTTCCCAACCTTTTTTGGGTCGTGACCCCATCTTTATATCACACTTTTTTTTTCTTTTTTTTGTCTTTTTTTTATCTTTTTTCCCCTTTTTTATTTAAATTTTTTCTCTCTTTTCTCTCTCTTTTTTCCCTTTTTTCATGAAAAAAAGAAAAGAAAAATAAATATTGCTTTTATTTAGTGAAAATCTGCAATGGAAATAAAGAGACAATAGCCTTTGGTTTTGCTTTCCTGACAAAGTAAAACAAAAACTGCAGCTAACTTTAGGTTTGCTTCTGGGAATGTTTCCAAACACACATGGGATTGTGATATTTTCGTACACATATCCTCTGTTATTCTCCTGCACACTTGGAATTCACAGTAAATAATTCTCCTTCTATTTTGACTTTTTTTTTTTTTTTTTTTTTTTTTTTACAATCTGCAGTCAAACTTCCAGGCAGCAGGACGTACATCCATCCTCACACCTACGAAGACCCAAACCAAGCCGTCAGAGACTTTGCCAAAGAGATAGACGCTTCCAATATCCGCATAGAGAGAGTTATTGGAGCTGGTGAGTGTTATTTTAGCTGTGAAGCAGAAATAGAACTTTTTTTTTATGATATCAAAGAATCCATGAGCAGAACTTTACTTTTCAGATATCAGTATATATTAGGGTGGTTCACAATATGATGGTATAAGTAAAAGCTTTCCAGATCGCATTTTTTCCTTGTTCCCATTGACATTTTGAACATCTACACTAAAAAATGAGCCAATATAATGTCAGTAAAGGGTGGCACACTAATTTATTGCTTAACAATTCAATTCAACTTTATTAATATAACACATTACAACAATAGTCATTTCTAAGCATATAGAATTCTTAAGAAAAAAGAAAAAACCCAACAAATCCACATGAACCCTAACCCAACTTTCACAGATATCAGAAACAATTACATTCTCAATTGCTGAAGTTCAATTACAATTGATCACAATTACTGAGCCTGAAATTAATAACTTAATAAACGTTAAACTTCCTCTTGTGTTAGCTTTCTGTTAGCATCTGATTTATTTCCTAGCTAATGATTACCTTGTTAGGCTTCCTATTCAATGAAACTGTAGGTTTTAATATTTATGGTGTGGGCCGTTTATGTGTCAGTATACCCATCGATTTATTTATTTTTTATGGTAAAATGTGTGAAAGCTTGATATGAAACACATTTTAATTATTAACTAATTATTTGCATTTCCTGAAGAAAATGCAAGTGAGGATGCAGGTGCTGTCCTGCACTGCGGTGCACTAGCTTAGCATTAGCATTAGCCTAATGTTAGCATTGACCTAGCATTCGCATTAAATTCAATTCAATTGAACTTTATTTCTATAGTGCTAATTACAAAAGGCATCTCATTAGCTTAGCATTAGCCTAACGTTAGCATTAGCCTATCATTAGTGTTAGCATTAGCTAGCACTTTGAGATTTGGTGTCAAATGTAAAGTGCATTACGAATAAAATATATTATTATTATTATTATTATTAGCTTTAGCATTAGTCTAGTGTCAGCAGTACCCTAGCGTTAGAGATAGCCTAGCAATTACATTAACCTGGCAATCGCATTAGCCTAGCGCTAGTATTAGCATTAGCCTGGCAATCGCATTAGCCTAGCACTAGTATTAGCATTAACCTAACATTAGCATTAACCTTGTGTTAGTATTAGCCTTGCGTTAACATTAGCCTAGCGTTGGTGATAACTTAGCAATTGCATTAGCCAAAAGTTAGCGTTAGCCAAATGTTAGCATTAGCCTAGCTTTAGCATTAACCTAGCAATAACATTAGCCTAGCGTTAACAATAGTTTAGCAAAAACATTTATCTCGCATTAGCATTTTAACATTAGCATTATCCTAGTGTTAGCATTAGCCTAGCCTTAACATTAGCTTAGCATTGGCATTAGCCTAGTGTTAACATTAACCTAAAATTAGCATTAGACTAGCATTAGCATAAGCCTGCGTTAGCATTACCCTAGCGTTAGCATTATAATTAATTATAATTATATTGACCCCAACCCTGGCTCAGTTTTTGGTGCAGATGTTTACAACGTCAATTGGAACAAAGCAAAAAGTAATCATGTAAGCTTTACAAAGCTGTGTGTGTGTGTGTGTGTGTGTGTGTGTGTGTGTGTGTGTGTGTGTGTGTGTGTGTGTGTGTGTGTGTGTGTGTGTGTGTGTGTGTGTGTGCGTGCGTGCGTGCGTGCGTGCGTGCGTGCGTGCGTGCGTGCGTGCGTGCGTGCGTGCGTGCGTGCGTGCGTGCGTGCGTGCGTGCGTGCGTGCGTGCGTGCGTGCGTGCGTGCGTGCGTGCGTGCGTGCGTGCGTGCGTGCGTGTGTGTGTGTAGGAGAGTTTGGCGAGGTGTGCAGTGGTCGGCTGCGTGTTCAGGGAAAGAGGGAGATCTACGTGGCCATCAAGAGTCTGAAAGCAGGATACTCAGACAAGCAGAGGAGGGACTTCCTGTCTGAGGCCTCCATCATGGGACAGTTTGACCACCCCAACATCATCAGGCTGGAGGGGGTCGTCACTAAATGTGAGTGAGTGTTAGTGCGTGTGGTGTGTTAGCATGTGTCAGATGTCGCTCTTTGCTTTGTGGTAGTTCAGCGGTCATCACAACATCCTGTATCGGTCACGATGATAGAAACACAACCGCTGCTCACGGAATGAAAGTTAAAGTCACGCATGGTGATAGGTTTGTATGTTTATAATTAGTCATAGTCTCGTTAATGTCACAAACATTTTTTGTTAAATAACACTGTCGATCCGATCTATTAGCTTCCACACATACCTCTTTGATCCTCATCGTGCTTCGTTTCCTCTGATAGTTCTGGTTTTTTTGTAATATGTGATAACTAGCTCTGATGGCATGTTCACACCTAACAAATGCAAACAAGTGAACTCTGGTCCTCTATAAAATGTGGGTCTCGTTCTCCTCAAGCGAAGCATGGAGCGGTTTTTATCCATGTGAGAGAAAGAACAAGACCAAATATAGGACTTTGAAACGCAATTGAAATTTCACAAAAGCCCCGCCCCCCCTTATTTATTGGCTGGGTGAAGTCTCCCGGTGCGTGTTAGTGGCTTTTTTTGCAGCTATACCTGCGCGATATCCTCCAGATCCAGACAAACGGGGTGACACTATGCTGTGGAGGGATATATTCAACATGTCGGACCTTGCTTACATAGCAACGATTGCTCGGACGTATGATTGGACAATGGCTGTTTGTGGGCGGGGTTTTGCAAAAGGTCAATTATGATGTAGCAACTCTACGGAGCCAGTATTGTAACAAAACTAGTGTGTCTGTATTAACATCCATATGCGTTGGTCATCAAACCGGGACATTCTATTGGCTGGCTCTGTGCACGGGACTTTTGGAACACATTTGGCGAATACGATCTGTAACTTTTTAATACTTGTATGTCGTGCAATACCGCTAGAAACCAGCAGTGGTCACTGGTACCAAGTGTACGTGTACACGCCTTGCAATTTTATTAGTGTTTACATGTCACGCAGACGGTGCTCAATAGTGAAACACGCCTGACCACTGTAGCGTCACTCACGCCTCACCTGCCTCTACACTTAACGTCTTTAATAGACGTTTAATGTAAGTTAGGCAGCAGGAACACGTGCAGTGGACTGGTGCACATGAATTTAGAATGGATCCACCCCCCATAGTGTGTGTGTGTGTGTGTGTGTGTGTGTGTGTGTGTGTGTGTGTGTGCGTGTGCTGTAGGTGAGACAGTCAGAGCTGTTTTACCCTGATAGCTGATTGGTTATCACTGAGCCTCAGTCTCTCTCTCTCTCCACTCATTCCATGTGCTACTTTTCTTTATCACTCGCTGTCGATCTAATCCGGCCCATTCACTCGTTCCCCATTCCTCTTTTATTTATTTATTTATTTTTGTCTCATTCTGTCAATCCCAGAGTCCCCCCCACCCCCCTACCCCCACACTCTCACCCTTTACTTCTCCTTCGTTCACTCTCTCTTTGTCACTCTAACTCAGTGTTAACAGAATGCTTATCTGCCTGAACGTGAACATCTTTCTTTCCACAAAAACCAACAACAGACACGACACCAGTCGACAGGTTTCTCTGTTAGTGCGAGCGCTGGTGTTCCACGATTGGGAAAGTACTGGAGGAGAGGGATGGGCAACTCTATCACAGCAGGGGCCACAAAACTGTGATTGGATCTGATCTGAGGGCCACATTATCAACATTCATGTCAGCATTTAGAATAATGACCAATCAGAGCACTTATTATTTTGTTTTTTTAGCCATTTTGTCTGTTTTTTGGAGACATTATGTTAGGGTTGTTAAGGTGGACCCATAAACAAACACAACACCCAAAGTGTGGGTCGACGTGAATTTATTTAACAAAAGTGTCCTCTTGGCTTGGCTTGATCCTGGGAGTGGCTCCAGAGCAGGCTCAGGTACTAGAGGAATAAAAGTCCAGAATCAAAAATAAAACTTGGCAAAAGGCATAGACTTCAGGATATTTCTAGAGCAGAAGTACCGCAGCATAGACGGAACAATCCAACGATGAGTGGAGGTGAGTCTGAGGCTTTTGTATTGCAGTGATGAGTAATTGGAACCAGGTGTGCCTGCTCGGAGTCCACGCCCCACCAGGACCAAGCCTAAAAGAAAAACAGAGAGCCACAAGAGGGAGACAAAAACAGGCACATATGGCCAAAAACATAACAGGACCCCCCCCCCCTCAACGGACGCCTCCTGGCGTCCTACCAGGCCTGTCAGGGAACCGGCGATAGAAGTCCCTCAGTAGACCAGGGTCCAGGATAAGGCGACGAGAAACCCACAACCGCTCCTCAGGGCCATAACCCTCCCAATCAACAAGAAATTGGAATCCATGCCCCCGGCGGCGCACATCCAGGATCCAACTAACCGTGAAGGCAGGGTGACCCTCAACGAGCCGGGAGGGAGGCGGGGGGACGGCCGGAGGGCACAAAGGACTGGACATGATGGGCTTGATCAAGGAAACGTGGAACACAGGATGAACTCGTAGAGCAACGGGCAATTTAAGTTTGACAGAGACGGGGTTCACAATCTTCTCAATCTCGTATGGTCCCACATACCTCGGAGCCAGTTTCTTGCAGTCCACTTGGAGGGGCAGATCACGGGAAGAGAGCCACACCCTCTGTCCCGTTTGGTAGACCGGTGCTGCCGTGCGACGGCGGTTGGCAGTTTGCTGGCTACGAGCTGCAGAACGTGTGAGGGCAGAACGGACGGTATTCCAAACGGCTCGGCACCGACGAAGATGGGCCTGAACAGATGGGACAGCCACCTCCCGTGCTTGTGCAGGAAACAGAGGCGGCTGGAAACCAAGAGAAGCCATGAAAGGAGAGAGTCCAGTAGCAGAACTTGACATGGAATTGTGTGCATATTCAACCCAAGGAAGAAAAGTGGATCAAGCAGTAGGATGGCGGGCTGTCACACAACGAAGGGCAGTTTCGAGACATTGGTTTGCCCTCTCTGCCTGACCATTTGACTGTGGATGAAAACCTGAGGAAAGGCTGGCTGATGCGCCAATGGCCTGACAGAATGCTCTCCATACTTGTGAAGAGAATTGAGGTCCACGATTCGATACGATGTCCACAGGGATCCCGTGTAAACGAAAAACATGTTGGACTAACAAGTTAGCCGTCTCCAAGGCAGATGGGAGTTTGGGAAGGGGGACAAAATGGACTCCCTTGGAGAAACGATCGATAATGGTTAGAATAACTGAATTACCTTCGGATTGGGGCAGGCCGGTAACAAAGTCCACCGCAATATTAGACCAGGGTCATGAGGGCACCGGAAGAGGATGCAGCAAACCGGCAGGAGGCAAGTGAGATGACTTGCTACAGGCACAGATATCACAAGCAGACACAAACTCACGGACGTCAGAACCCATGGAGGGCCACCAAAATCTCTGTTTAATGAAGGTCATAGTGCGTTGGATACCTGGGTGGCAGCAGAGCTTGGAGGAGTGGCCCCACTGGAGAACTTGGGAACGAACTGAGGCTGGGACAAAAAGGCGATTAGGCGGACCCTGACCGGGATCCGGCTCCGAGCGTTGGGCCTACATGACTGTGTCTTCAATCTCCCAGTGGGCAGCAGCAACCACACAGGAAGGGGGCAGTATGGTGCCTGGAACAGATTCAACAGGGTCAGAAGTGTAAAGCCGGGACAAGGCATCAGGCTTGCCGTTCTTTGAGCCTGGTCGGTGGGTCAAAGTGAAGTTGAACCTGCTTAAAAAAAGGGCCCAACGTGCTTGGCGGGGGTTGAGCCTTTGTGCTGACCGGAGGTAAGAAAGGTTCTTGTGGTCAGTCCAAATGATAAAGGATTGCTGCGCCCCCTCCAACCAGTGTCTCCATTCTTGGAGGGCTGAAACTACAGCCAATAGCTCACGGTTACCTATGTCATAGTTTCTCTCCGCCTCAGAAAGCGTCTTCGAAAAAAAAGCACATGGGTGTAGCTTGTTGGTCTCAGCAGAGCATTGGGACAGAATGGCACCCACACCTAGATCGGATGCATCCACCTCCACAACAAACTGTCGACTGGGGTCTGGATGGATGAGTACAGGTGCAGTGGTGAACCTCCGTTTGAGCAAGTCAAATGCACTCTGAGCATCAGAGGTCCAGGTGAAGGGAATGGAGCTCGAGGTAAGGCGAGTGAGCGGGGCGGCAACTCTGCTGAAATCCTTGATAAATCGCCTGTAAAAATTAGCAAAGCCCAAGAATTTTTGTAAGTTCTTTCGGGATGTGGGGGTAGGCCACTCAGCCACAGCCTGAATCTTGGCTGGATCCGCTCTCAATTTGCCCTGTTCGATAATGAAGCCCAGAAAACTAACAGTGGGTCTGTGAAACTCACACTTCTCCGCCTTGACAAATAATTTGTTCTCCAAAAGTCTTCTCAGAACAAGAGGAAAAGGTTGAATGTGCTCCTGGATGTCCCGGGAGAATATGAGGATGTCATCGATGTATATAAAAATGAATTTGTTCAGCATGTCATGCAAAAGGTCGTTGACCAGGGCCTGGAAGACAGCGGGAGCATTAGTAAGCCCGAAAGGCATTTCCTGGTATTCAAAATGTCCCAATGGCGTATTGAAGGCAGTCTTCCGTTCATCGCCACTCCTGATACGCACCAGATGATAGGCGTTGCGTTGATCCAGGTTGGAAAAAACAGTGGCCCTGTGCAGAGGCTCAAAAGCAGAATCAATTAAAGGCAGTGGGTACTTGTTCTTTATCGTAACATCATTAAGCCCTCGGTAATCGATGCAAGGGCGCAAGGTCTTATCCCTCTTTCCTACAAAGAAAAAGCCAGCAGCAACAGGTCAGGAGGAGGGCCGAATAAGACCGTTGGCTAATGAGTCATGAATGTATCTCTCCATAGCCTCCCGCTCAGGTCCAGACAGCTTGTATAAACGGCTAGAGGGTAAAGGAGCACCAGGGAGAAGATCAATAGCACAATCATATGGTCTGTGTGGAGGAAGTGAAAGTCCCTTATCTTTACAGAAAACCTCAGCCAAATCATGGTATTCAGATGGTACATTGGAAAGATCCGGGGGTTGTGTCACATTTGGGATATGGGTATGCACAGGAGAGATAGCTGAACGCAGACAGTTGGAGTGACAAAACACGCTCCAGGTAATTGAGCCCGTAGACCACTCAAACTGTGGATTATGCAAGGATAGCCATGGTATTCCAAGAACAATAGGAGCTAGAGGAGAAGGGAGAACATAGAGCCTAATAGTCTCCTTGTGATTTCCTGAAAGAATGAGCGTAATAGGGATTGTGCAATGAGTAACATGAGCTATTAGATGCCCATCCACAGCCTTAATTGTCCTGGGTTTGTCTATGGGCTCGGTGTGAATGCCAGTCTGTTTCACAAAATCTGCATCAACAAAATTCTCATCAGATCCGGAGTCTATTAAGGATATCACAGAAAATGGCTCACCATTGTACAAGACTGAAGACTGCAGCTGGATACGTTGTGGTGGGGGTTTCACGGAGGTGTGGCTCATCAGTGAGTCAGGGGGTCCTGATGAGCCACATCTTTTGGCAGAAGGCTACATTGGCTCCGAACGTGATCCGAGCCCCCACAGTAGAAGCACAAACGGGACTGCAGGCGACGCTGACGTTCGGCAGGATCAAGACGCAGACGTCCAAGCTGCATTGGTTCCTCAGTGGTGGAAAATTGTGTCTTGCTTGATTCCATCTCAAACTTAGGGGAAGCGGGTGATTGGGGATGAAAACTACTGCGGGAACTTGACGCTCTCTCCCTGCGTCTCTCTCTCAAACGATTGTCCAGGCGAACAGCTAAAGAGATTAATGACTCCAAGTCTGAGCATTCGTCTCGAGCTGCCAGTTCATCCTTAACGCTCTCACATAGCCCATAAAAAAATGCCCCCTGAAGTGCTGTGTCGTCCCACCTACTAGCTGCTGCCAAAATCCTAAAGTTCAATGAATACTGTGCCACAGAGGAAGTTCCCTGCTTGAGAGAAAATAGGCGCTGGCTTCTCTCTTTACTTTGGATTGGATGGTCAAAAATATGTTTCATTTCGGTTATAAACTGCTGATACGACTGCAAAATCTCAGATTCACTGTTCCATATAGCTGTAGCCTATCAGACGCCTTTCCGGATAGTAACCCAATTACATAAGCAATACGTGATCTATCAGAAGCATAGGTCTGGTGCTGCTGTTCGAAGACTAGATCACACTTTAACAAAAAGCTCCCACAGGAACCAAGTTCCCCAGAGTATGGTTGAGGTGTAGGAATATATGGCTCACGTGCTGTTCGGAGAGTAGCAGGTTGAGGTGAGTCAGAGGCCTGAGCAGGTGGATTAGAGGTGGTTGGTGTGGCAGCAGGTGAGGCCAATTGAGCAGTGACTTGGATCAGCTGGGTTTGCACTTGCGTTACTTGCATGGAAAGTTCTCCTAACGCATCAATCACTTCCTTCAATCCCAGGTCATGGTGTCCAAGAGTCTGTCCATGCACAGTAAGGACCTTGACAATGGATGCTGGGTCGGTTGGATCCATAGTGGTTGGATTGTTCTGTTAGGGTTGTTAAGTTGGACCCATAAACAAACACAACACCCAAAGTGTGGGTCGACGTGAATTTATTTAACAAAAAGTGTCCTCTTGGCTTGGCTTGATCCTGGGAGTGGCTCCAGAGCAGGCTCGGGTACTAGAGGAATAAAAGTCCAGAATCAAAAATAAAACTTGGCAAAAGGCATAGACTTCAGGATATCTCTAGAGCAGAAGTACCGCAGCATAGACGGAACAATCCAACGATGAGTGGAGGTGAGTCTGAGGCTTTTGTATTGCAGTGATGAGTAATTGGAACCAGGTGTGCCTGCTCGGAGTCCACGCCCCACCAGGACCAAGCCTAAAAGAAAAACAGAGAGCCACAAGAGGGAGACAAAAACAGGCACATATGGCCAAAAACATAACACATTATGTGTGTTTTTTGTTATTTTTTTGTGTTCTTGTTGTCATTTAGTGAATTTTTGTTGTTTGGGTTACTTTCTGTATTTTTGTTGTTGTTTTCTATATTTCCTTTCATTTTGTGGAATCTTTTGAACAGTTTGTGTGTCTTTGAGCTTTTCTATATTGTGTTGTTTTGTGTGTTTTTGTAGTCATTTTATGTGGAGTTTTATTTTTTTTGCATTTTGCTGCCGATTTGTATATTTTGTGTATTATTGTGGACATTTTCGTTCCAACTTCTTGAATTACAATTTTGGGGGCCGTAAAATATTAAGTTTCCCCCGGGCTACAAGTTGCCAATGTTTGCTGTAGGAACTTAGAGTTTATAATAAAGAAGATTACTACTAGTAGCTGTTCTTTCAATTTTATTTTTAGTAAATAAACCCAGATAATTCAGACTTCATATGTGATGCTAATTTCCTGAATAATGGTCAAATTTGTCCAAATTCTTATTATTATGCACTTTATTGAAAAAAGTAATGAAACAACACCAAACAATAAAATAAAATGAAGCAGGAATTCCCATGTGTGGACCACCCATGCGCATGATTATGGTTTAGTGTTTTCTTTTCCACTTCCGATACGATACCGATACGGCATCCTTGAGTATTGGTCAATACCGATATCAATCTGATACAATATGTGCACGAATCATTAATACTATTATTACTTATTTTGGAATGTTAGAAAAGGCTTGAACAATAGACAGCAACAGTAGGTATGAGAAAAACTCACCAATTTATTATTTACAGACATTTTAACCTTAAATTTAGGAATATTTTACAGTTGAATTACATGAATTGAAAATAGATTAGAAGATAAACCTAAAGATTATATTTTTTAAATGCAAAATAAGCACTAGTTTAAGTTAAACATAAGAATGTTCTAGAATGCACATAGAAGTAATTTAATAAAATAAATAAAAAGATGATAAAATAAGAAAGAGTCAGAAATAAAATCAAAGCAAACAAGGGACTAGTTTAAAAAATATAAAACATTAAAATTAGCATAAAAACATCAAAATTTGAAAGCCAGATTAAGTAAATAATACATTTTTTGTGATAATCTGATACTGGCTGTTTTGCTGTCTTGGAGCATAAATTTAAGAATATTTTAAGAATGAATAAAATAAATGGAAAATAAATTGCATAGAAACCTCAGTAAATCCAATAAAAACAAATAATTAAATGTTGTAAAATAACCACTAGTTTAGCTTAAGAATAATAATGTTGTACAGTTGAATAGGATAAATATAAAATAATCTAGAAGGTGCTTCTGACAGAGATTTTAGAAGCACGCTGATATAATCCTACGCTTTTTTGTTGTTGTTGACTCCCTTATTCAAAGTGGAAACAAAATGTTGGTCAGACCAGGTTAATATAAGAATACAAATAGTTTTTTTAATTCCAAGATCACTCGCAAGGCCTTTAATTAATTAGAATTCTCAGAAAAGCAGAACGTCTTATGTCACACGTCAACATTTCCCGTTTATCCATCCATCGTTACTCAGTGACACTCAGGCCAACAACAATGCTTTATCATGAATATTAATAACTCATAAAGTTAAGTGGATGTGTTTTAGTGCCATGAATATTCAGCTGTATGCATATTTAATTTACTTTCTCTTTGTGCCTCCAACATAAGTGCAGCAGTCAAATTAAATCTTGAAATATTACATTAAATGCAAATCAAGTCTCAAATATTAAGACGATGCACTAAAGCAGAGGTAAGCAACTTCTATCACAGCGAGGGGGGGGTGGGGGGGTATTTACAATAATGACCAATCTGAGCATTAGTACAGGAAACATCTAGATTAGCTCTTATCGCGCTAACTTCCAGGATTTAATCAGTGTGCGCTGGACTACGATGCTCGCTAAATCACCATGGTAACTTAGGCTGAACGACTAACCTGGTTAGCACTAGGTTTTGCTCTGGCTATGATCTTAACGAGTGCTAAAGTCCCGCCTCCTGACCAATCAGATCTCTTAGAAAGCGAGCTGTCCAATGACAGGTCACTGTGTGGATCTGATCTGACGCTGACAGGAGAGAAAATATTTAGACATGATGCAATCCTTTCATTTACTGATGACATCATTTAGGAAACATAGAGATTTATATCAGATAGACTGATCTATAGTCATGAATTAATTAATTAATTCATACGCTATAGTGAGGCTGACCCCATCATCAGGAACATACTATAGACAGTGAAACAATGTGTTCTCATCCCAGTCTGTGATAAATAGATCTACCTGAATAGAAACACGTGTGTGCTGTAATAAAGTTTAACTGCAGAGCGCTGTCTGTTTATCATCCAATGGATTAATATCATAAATAATATAAAAGCTCCGCCTCCTGCTGTGCGCTGCACTAACACTGTTGCTCTTCGCTGTCATCATGGATTTATATTTATTATATTTGTTTATGATCATAAGATGTTCATCCATTCGTTGTAAAGACGCTCAGTCTGCCAGTTCTCTCTATTGATTGGTCAGATGCTGCAAGCTCCACCCCTTTTATGTGAACGTGCACGTACTGAAAACACTTGGCTTAAATGACCTTGTTGTTGTTGACCTTCGTAGGACAGCTTCTCTCTGACAGGGAATGTTTGGTTAGTTGAAGCCCGCTAACAGAGATTAATCCAGGATATAATTATCTAGATTTGTAGCATAGAGCTCAAAGGCTTTGAGTGTTTTTGTTGTTTTGTTTATTTTTCTGTCATTTTTGTATATTTTTTGTTGTTATTTAATGTGTTGTATTGTGAGTTTTTGAAATAATTTTTCCCATTTTTGTCATTGTTTTGTTGTTTTCTGTCATTCTGTATAGTTTTGTTGTTTGGTGCGTTATGAGGTATTTTGTGTGTTTCAGAGTTATTTTTGTAGTTAGGGTTTTTCTTTAATTCATTTGTAGTCATCTTGTGTGGTTTTTTTTTTGTTTATTTTTACTGTAATTGTGTAATTTTGTGGGTTTTTTCTTCTGTTTTTTGTATTTCTTGGGCCTATGTCTGCTTTAAGGCTTTTTTTTTATTATTGTGTGTATGTAATGAGCTCCTGCCTGCGGCTACATGCATTTCCTCATTCCTCCTGAGCTTCTGGCAGGTCTTCACGGCACATTGGGAAGCTGATAGTGCTCCACAGAAACAAATCTCACTAGTGGAGCAGTAATTTCACAGGTCACAGTTCGGGGGCTGTTTGTGCCAGCGAAGGGGGCCAGAGTTGAGATGGGTCAATAATTCCTTTAGGCCTTGTTTCACCTCACACCAGCTGGTCCCTTCACACCTCCCGCAGTCTAATCAGGCTGGCTGACCCGTACTGCTCCAGACTCAGGTGCCCTGGATTGATTTGTGTAGGTGTGAAGCTGCCAGGGAGCCAGAATTAGTCGGAGATGTATTGTTTTTTGCGTAGAATAGGGGAGTAATTGCTGTGTTTGCTGTGGTAGGGGTTAGGGTGCCGTTAGCAGTTGTTAATCTCTGGAGAAATAAGTTGTAACAAAAAAAATTGTAATAACAGGAAGAAAATGAAAGCACTTGGTTTCTGGCAAGTTTAGAATTTATCTTAGGTGCACAACATAGAAGAACAATGTTGTGTTCAATGACATCATTGTGCAGAGATAGGGAGGTAATCACCTGTTTTTCAGAAATATTCAACATTTATGAATATATACATACAACAAAACTATTGAAATAGTTAAAAAAAAAAAACAGGCAAAAAACTAAACAAAGAAGAATACCATCACTAAATAAAGCTTTGTGGCCAGACTAACCCCAGACAGCTGTATTATAACTGTTATAATTTTAAAATGAAATGTAAACATACATATATTTATACAAACTATTGATTAAAACACTAATTACACTATGAATTTAGTTTAAAGAAAAAGAAAATAGACTAAAAAAGACCATATTTACCAAACTAATTCAGAAATAATCTTTTTGCACATTTACCTCATATTTAAACTATCATTGAAACATTCAAATAAACTGAGATAAAACATTATGAAACAAGCCGATGGTGGATTCACGATCAATCAAAAAAATGATACCAAAACAGCGATTATTTCATTCAGAAATGTTGATCAAGCAGAAAAGTTTCCTCGTCTCATTATTCATCAACGTTAAAGTCAAACGTGCTAAATAAATGTAGTCTCCGTTAATCAGGTGCATTAATAATAAATCACATTGCGCGTACTAAGTCCATTGATTTGCATTTCCTGCTCCTAATATTTATGCTCAGCAGATATCGTATGAATTACAAGTAGAAATCTTGTTACTTTGCATGTTTGACTGGTGCAATCCTTGTTGTGATAGCTTTGTACAGACATAGTCTAATTTTATGCGGCCCCCAAAGTAAAGAATACATGAAAAAATACAAAGAATTACAACATTGCAGGAAAATACAATAAAAGACAAGATAAAAACACAGAAAATACTCCAGAAACACACAAAGCTACTACAAAAAAGAACAAAACCACAACAGAAATACACAAAAATAGCAGCATAACAACTAAACACAGCATCACCATGGTTACTGTGAGCTCTGGGCTCCACTATCTGACCTGTGTCCATAGATCTCAGAGACCTGCTGGGTTCATACCTGACTAACATCTCACTGATGTATTCTGGACCAAACCCATTCACACATTTATAACCAGCAGCAGAACTTTACAGTCTCCTCTGAGGCTGACTGGGAGCCAGTGTAAAGACTTGACTAATGTGTTCTGACCTCTTTGTTCTGGTTCTGAACAGGCCACGTTTACTCAAAGCGACAGTAAATCAGGTCCTCGGTGTTTAAACACTATCAATGTTTTTAAAGTGAGTTATAATCTCATGACAGAGAATCATTAATAATGGGCTTCAACCAGAATCAATGCAGAATAGTTTGCATGTGCTTTTTAATGCATTGCTTTAATGTTTATATATTTCTAAAAGTTAGATGATATGTTTTTATATTGGGGTCAATGACATCACACTTAAATATTCTGTCCAACTGCATTTATTTTAGTCAAAAAATGCATTAAAAAACAACAATTAATAGGTAGTAACACAGTATATATGCTCTCACGTTAATTTATTATTTTTTTTTACTCACTAAATTACTTCTGTAATGTATTCTGTTATTCAAAGTATCAAAATATCATGTGAACAAATGTTTTTTTAATTCCTTTAAATTAATTTTCTGCCCTATTCTGGTGATATTATACAGTATAAGTTCTGTATAAGATTTCAAATTATTTCTATATTTATTTCCATCATAATATTTATGCAGCCTTGTCCAGATCATGAACATTTTATGAAATTTCATGTGGTGAAATCTTTATACGTCATTGGCTCATTAACATTATTATTTATTATTAGTCAGTGTGAAATATATTTCTGTACAATTACACCTTTATGATTAATGACCTTTATAAATAAATAATAATGAGTTAAAGAGCTCACTAGACTCATTTTATTCACTAAATAATTCATTTATAATTAAAGAAAATGAGTCAAAAATGTCTCTTTTTTATTATTATTGACCAGTTCCATGTATTAAATCATTTTTGTTGTTATATTAAACCAGGTTCTTATTGTGTTTGGTAAAATGATTTTTTAGAGTTGCTCACATGCAGTGATAATGATGTTTTTTTTTGGGCACTTAATGCATTTTATTCTGAGAAACAATTTCCATTGTGTGCGTAGTGTACTTTGGGTTTTCTTGTCTGTGTGAGTGTTTGTGCGTTTTTTTTGTGCATGTGTGCGTGCGTTCCCTACCTAAACCCCCATAAGCCATGTGCCACTCTAATAACCTACTCCGCTGTCACCTGATTGTTGCTATTGTCATGCTAATTACAGCCTAGCATGCAGAAAAGCAGTAAAAAACAGATAGATTTCTCTTTTCTCTATCCATCTGCCTCCACATCAGACAAGTGCACCAATCTGCCCCAGCCCTCATCTTCCTCCTCCTCCTCATCCTCCTCCTTCCATCTCCGCATCTCTCTTTATCTCCCCTGTCTGTCATCACCCCCCCCCCCATCCCTGCTTTATGTGTTTTACAATCGCTGCAACAATCGGCTCATTTGGAAAACCCTCAATTACCAGAAGCTCCATCAAATCTGACACACACACATGTGCACACACACACACACACACAGGGTAGCGGTACAAAGGTACAGAAAAATAATTACGCTTCCCTTTCCTCTGTTTGAAGAAGCTAGCGATTAAGTTTTAACCGTGTGCCATTGTCTGCTAAACAATGAGTGTTACAATATTTCCGTTCAATGTGCCTGAGAGCGTTCATATTTTTGAATATGGCTGCAGATCTGAAGATTGGACCGCACAGGGAGAGAAAAAAAAAATAGAAGAAGAAGAAGAAGAAGAAGAAGAAGGGGGATGAGGAACGTGTCAAAAGGTGCAGGATGTAGGAAACACGAGGGCAACAATAGACGAGATATAACACAAGAGTGAGGAAATGAGAGAAAATGAGGCTCGGGAATAAATGAGGACAACAAAAGGAAGGAGATGTACGTAGAGATTAGAGGAGTGGAGGGAGGGGGTGGGGAGGGGGGAGGAGAGATGGCCATGAGACAAATGTGAGGAAATGAGAGGAGATGAGTGAGCAAAGAGGTGAAAAAAGCTGAGGTGAGGAGAAGGAAGATAAGGTTATTGAGTTTCTCTGCAGCTCCACTGCCTCACACGGAGACGCTCCCGTCTATCATTTACCGCCGTAGATCCTCTAACATTCATCTATAAACAACTTATTTCATTTTCTGCTTTGTACCACGGGCCACCTCATTCAATAACACAGATATGTCCTCTTAATGTAATTGTCCACATATATAGAGAGTCTATCACTTTTGTTTTACTCACACAGAAATGAATGTCCTGCAGTGACGTTTAGCAGATAAACGTTAAATATACAAAGTCTATGGCTGGTTCTCGTCTTCTGTGAAAGTGGACAGAAAAAAATGGAATACAAGTTCTAAGAAAAATCATTCTGTTTTTTTTGTTTCACTCTGAGTTTAAAATTGGACAAGACACACATTCATGTTTTGAGAAAATATCCCACATTTACACCTGCTGTTTTTAGCTCTTGAATGTCTGAAAAGTCCCCAAAAAACGTGTTTTATTTTAACTCCATGAATCCATCAAACAATTTTTTCCAGAGATGAAAGAAAAGAAATCAAAGTACGTAGAGCTGGGTTTTCATTTGTGCATTATTAAGGTAAATAAATAAACACTGCTCAGTTGTAGTTATGGATTTTCATGTTGAAGGTGTTACAATACAAAGTGTTGTTATATATATATATATATATATATATATATATATATATATATATATATATATATATATATATATATATATATATATATATATATATATATAATACAAAGGATGTTGTTTTGATATATTTGTTAAAGTTCATAGAATGAGATTACCACATAAACGCACACAAAAGTACCAAAATGTGGTACTGTTGATTACTGACCAATACAGATTCCCAGGTAAAATCCTTAAAGCTGCAGTATGTAAGTGTTTTTTGGCATCATTTGGTCAAAAATTCCTTCTAACCTTTAATCACATTGTAATTCAAAGTGTTCTGAGCTCTTGCTCTGTATTGGAGCTTTAGAATCCAAGAGTGTGAGGCCACGTTTTAGCCAATCAGAGATCTCTCTACAAACTGAGTGCTCCATGAGCTGTTTTGAGATGTCACTATTGGCTGCCCGACAAAAGTCAATCCAGAGGGAGAGCGAGAACAGACAGGATAAATAGTGTGTAAACCTGAGAGAAGCTTATCAAAGGACGCATTTCATTTCACAGTCTGGATGCGGAGTGGTGTGGGTCTGCTCTGACCTGCAGCTGAGATGTGAGGATACCGGTGAGGGATGATAGGTTTTTAAATGGGGAGGGGAGGGGGTGTTGTGGTTGATTCCGTACAAGTCTCAGGTCTCACCCCAGCAGAAGAAAATCCAATTCTCTTTCACTTTTATCCCTGAGACTAATGTTACTGTCAAAGACGACACCGCTGTGTGTGTGTGTGTGTGTGTGTGTGTGTGTGTGTGTGTGTGTGTGTGTGTGTGTGTGTGTGTGTGTGTGTGTGTGTGTGTGTGTGTGTGTGTGTGTGTGTGTGTGTGTGTGTGTGTCTTTACCTACAGTGTGACTGCAGGCCTCGCTGGTTGTTCTTCCGTTTCCATGACGAGCCATCCACCCTCCTCCCACCATCTCTCGTCGTCCTCTGCTTTTCTTGTTTTTTTTTGTTTTTGTTTTTTTTGTGTCTTCATGCTTTAACCATCTCTAAACTGATCATTTATTTCATTTTCCACCTTAATCTTACAGCGCTTGTTTTTGGGGAAAAAAGGCTTCCAGCAGCTAATGCTCATATTGAAAGGGGTCGCGATTTCATTTCAGCGTAGCGGAGCAATACCTCAGGAGCTGTAACGGTGCGTTCAAGGTAATTTGGAACTCTGGATTTTCCCACCTCTTACTCAGGGAAATGTGCATTGGAAGGAAACACATCACAAAAACATACATTTCTATGTCGGTCAGCCATGTTTTGGCCATTTTTCGACCGAGTGGAGTTTTTAACTTGGAAATGCTAATTTTCGAGTTGTTTTGAATGCAGCATCTGCTGTACTGTTATAAGCCATGTTTATGCTGTGTTTGAAATGTCACACTAACGTACTACACACTACTGTAGTTAATGAATGGAAAGTCTAAAGCCACACCGTCTATTTCATACAGGCGATCTGCTCAGATGCTCCTGTGTTCACTGGAGGACCCCTGCAGTCATTTAGCTGCCCCCGATGCTGCCCGTCCAATAAAAACAGTGCTTTAACCAGACGTAGCGCACATAAAGCAGCTCGTCATGTTTCTAAAACTCGCAACGAATCATTCTACATGCATGCGCACGGACGTGAACACGTGTGTGCGTGTGTGATTGCAGGTACTTTGTTAATCATTTGTAAGGCCCACCAGATGCTATGCAGGGGACCAAAGTGTGTGTGCCCTGTCAGTCAACCACCCCCTCCACACACACACACACACACACACACACACACACCGTGGTGCAGGTGCACCGTGGTCCAAGCACATACCACCCCCTTCCCGTCCCCTGAGTCTGATTAGTATTCATGGGCTCTGGGGACCCCCCCCTACATTCACACAGCCATACATTGTGCTGATTGGTCTGTTCTAATGATGTTCATGGAGAGGTCTGATTAGAAGCTGTCAGTGTGACGTGTTGTTCCCCTGAGAGAAGCTGTGACTCTAACTGTTCCTCTCATGTGTCTCTGTAGGTAAACCAGTGATGATTATCACTGAGTTCATGGAAAATGGATCTCTGGACACTTTTCTCAAGGTGAGTCATGACGTAACTACGTGAAAGAAACCAGGAATTATATTTAGTGAAGGTCACATCTAAGAGGCATTATGTAACACACACACAAATTACATTTCATCTTGGTTTCACAAACTGCTGTGGTTGATCTGGTTGGTATCTAAACTCACTCACAGAGCAAACATAGTGTGTAACTGTATCCAGGGCCGGCCCTAGGCGTTTTGGTGTCCTAGGGAAAATTACTCAATGGCCACGGTTGCATGATGTTTTTTTAATTCGGAATGATTTATTCCGAATTAAATCAATCAAAATTAAAGTGTTCTGCTTTGTGTTTACATGGAAATAGTAAATCCTAAACGATTATTCTGCTTTAGATGATTCCACTTTAAGACTGGGGGTTGGGAAGGCTCTGATTGGACAGAGGGAGAACGTGACATATCACGTCTATCAGGAAAAACACACAACAAACCTTTTATTGTCGGCTGTAACACAGACGACCACACATTAGAACTGTTTTCACCTTTATTTTGATTGTAGTTTGAATCAGCAGCTCAACAATAACACACGGTTTCAGTTTGGACCGCGGAACGGAAAGAGATATGAACTAATCACTGGTAAAAAGCTCAGTAAAAGGAATAAATATTATCTCCCTGGTAAAGACAGTAGCTCTAACAACAGGTAAAATGATAAACTGGTGATATTACAGCATGTGAATGCAGTCCTAGTTCCTGCCGTTCGGTGAAGCCTGTTCCCGTTTACAGTGTTTACCGAGGTCTGTGTGTGTTTAATAAGTCCGTGTGAAATGTTTATGCTTCCGTCCATCCACTCGTTTCATTATATTCATGTATTCTAAGGCTCTTATTAAATAGTCTCGCCACGTCATCGCGCAGGCGCAAAATGATCCGAATTAACTTAAAGCGGAATTACCCAAGTTAAGTGGAATTATCTAATTCAAAATTAAAAACGAAATAAACCAGGCACCTAATTCAGAATAAACTTTAATTGGGAATTAAAGTAGCATTAGGAATTAAGTGTTTACAAGGTCAGGAGAGGAATTAAAGCTCCCATGTGAACGTGGCCAATGGCAAAAATGGAATAAATCTGCAACTCAATTTAAAAAATAAAGGTTTTCAAGTAATGAATACTTATGTGGAACATCAAACCAGTAGAATCATTTGGGGTAATAGTACTTTGAGAATCTCGGACTAGTTTGAATTTTCAGCCAGACATATTTTTAGGTCTAAAAAAAAGACACGTCGACGTTACTTTTATATGCGCGCCTTTTATATGTGCACCCAAGAGCTTCGCTGATGAAAAAATTGTAAATAAAATCACCTGTCCTGTTCTGACTCCTCGCTCGCTGACTTGAGATGACTTGCATGCGCCCCCACGTCATGTGACGTGACTTGCCAAGTGACAAACATAGTTACTTTGTTTTGTAATTGTATGTGTTATTTTCATAAGACAGAAAAGTAAATGGGGCGCTTGTGGGCATCAGAAATTATTTTATGATTTTATTTTTAAAATGTTCCCGAGGAGGAGAGCGCTGGCAGTGCACCCCTCCAGCAGACGGCGCCCTATGTGACCTCCTATGCTGCTTATGCCATGCAAGCTCACAATGAATAACTAAAGTCTACATTAGAAAGCACAATGCCACACATTTATTAACAAACAGCTGCACAAAAAAATGTCCCTTTTGTCTTTTTCTCCTTTAAGGGACAGCACGTGTGAGTGAGGTCTGTTGTGTGGCTTGTTTAGAACACACTCAGTAATCCATATAACTGTGTTTTTCATTTTGTTCTGAGAAGTAGTGAAAGCAGCAACTCCTATTATTATTATTCCTAAAATAAGCTGTAAAATATTTAAATAGATGATATTGTAATTGACTATATATCGCTAAAATAGAAATCTTGATACATCTTTAATCTAAATATATTGCCCAGGCCTAAGATAAATAAGGATAATTGTTAATGTTTCATTCAAAGCATTTTCTTTTTCAGCATTTTTAGACTATAGCTAAAACGAGTGACAAACTGACATGAAAAGGAATTCTTTTATTTTGTTAACATCTCACGTTAATGGTCAAATACGAGAACATGGCATTAAGAGGCGGCAGTGGAGGTGGGTTAGGGTCAGCATATGTTTTGGTACCTGGATTTTTCAGTTAAAAAATGATATTAAAAAATGAAATAGAATAAATAAATACATTTATTACTACACTACTATACTATATTACTACTATTAATAGAAAAATGTTGTGGATAAAAGATAAACAAAGCTTTAAAAACTTATTTATTGTCATTTTCTTTTTCTAAAAACAAAAAAGTGGTAGAAAACAGAAAAATGAGAACAATGTAAAAGAGAGAGAGACATGGATAACGCTTTGAGATGACTTTTATTGTAACTAGCGCTAAATAAATAAAGTTTATTTGAATGGATTTGTTTTTTAAAATCTCTTAAAGTCTCAGAGAGAAGGACAGAAAAAACTCCTCCATCCCCAACTTTGGTGTAATATGTGTGCAGAGATTTCTGCAGATGACAAACCTTGTCTTTTTAATGTCAAAGTCATTTTAGAGAAACCACAGCACTGTTCTCAAACGTGCTCTTACTTTGAAAATGCCAACTTCAGGTCACACAATATTAAAGAATAGACTTTTTGTTTTTTCTCTTCTAACATTTAATTTATTATTTTTAGAAACAGAAAATAAAAAAATTCACCCAGTTTTTAAAGTTTACTTTATTCATTCTCGTTGAATTTTAATCTTAATTCTTGAATTTCAAAGTGAAAATCAAGTAACCACGTGTTTTTTGTTTTAAATATTCTTTTCTGAATGTAAAAACCCAATGACTAAAACATACACTGACCTGGATGTGAAAGAGTGTTGATGATCTTTTTATTGATTTGTTGCACTTTTTGATGATGTACAGCACATGGAGTTGTCTGGTGTATGAAAATACATTTGCCTTTCCTTCAGTGTAGGGTTAGTAGAGTTATTAGAAATATAGAAGATGTGGTTCAAACTGGAGCCAATGATTGGTTTGATAGAGGGTTAGTGTTGGTTCTGTTAAAGCTGGTGGAGAGGCATTCTGACTTTTCTACAATAGTGTTAGTGCATAAAAAACACTTTGTGGCCAAAATTGCACCAAAAAAGTGCTGACAATTTCTCATTCAACCAAGGGAAATTGATATCATGTTTTGTGCATTGGTTGCAGATAAAAAGTATCAATTTCAAAGTAAATCTGCCGCAATAGCACGAAAAAGCTCAACATTTCAAGAAGGAAAATTACAGTTTTTTCGTAAATTATGATGATTTCCTTCAAAGCTTAAAGAACTGTGTAAAAAGGAAGACATTATGAGGAGGAAAAAGCCATTTTCTTTCATGTAAAATGAGTATTTTGTGTGTGTTTCCCAGTCAAGTTCATTACATTTTCAGTATTGTTTTATGTGGAGTTGCTAAGTAGGTAAACACTTGATTTAAACTCGGAGTCATTGAATATAATAAAGCTTATACAGCTTCACACAGACTCCTCTTAGATACTTTGTTGTTGTCCTGGTGCACCTCATTTTTCTAACACTCCCCTGATTTACATTCAGAGGTTTTTTTGCAAGACAGTAAAACCACTGCAGTGGCTCCTGAGTCATTAATGCTGCCATGATGGGCCCGTTGCTAAATACAGCAATTTAATAAGCAACGCACAAGCAGAAGGAAGTGACATGGGGGAAACTAACACACACACACACACACACACACACACACAGAAGGAAGCATGTTCACCGTGTCGTAACAAGGCTCGTAAACGGCGTCTATTGTGGCTGCACATAATTACAGAATTAGTTTTATGTTTTTTACAACTCATATGTGCATCTGGCTTCCGTATGTGTCTTTAATTATTACGACCATTTATTAAGCAGACCTCCCTCTGAAATAACAAAAGTGTTCAGTCGGACGTTCTTTCCTCAACTCTAATATGGAAACAAAAGGAAAGAAACTCCAGTTGATTTCATCCTTGTCTTTTCTTTTCATTTCCTTTATTTATTTGAAATATTACATTACATATTAATCAATGTGTCAGCAAACAGCGTCAACATAAATATGCTGTCAGTCTTCCTCAGAGGTGATTGCTTTGAGGTATCCCTACAAGTTCTTTCATAAGTTCTCTCAGGTTGGCCACGCCCCCTGTCGCCCGATGGTCTCTGGAGAAGAGAGTCCCAGACACTCCCACACCTCATAAGTCACATGGAAGTGATCAGTAGATACGTTGATGCATTCCCTATGAAATAACTTGTAGGGATGCATCTAAGCATTCACCTCTGAGGAAGACTGACAGTTGGCAGTCAAAACATGTCAGAAGATCAAATTTCCTGAATAAAAAGTTGTTTGAATAAACGAAATCTTAACATATTACATTCTTACATACTTTCTTTGGCAAACCTTTCCAATCGGCAACCCCTCCCACCCGTTGTCCAGGCAACACAAGGTGGAGGGCAAGATGACAGATGTAGTTTATAGGTTTGTTAGACAGTCGAATCAATCAGCATCTCACAAAACTACCGACTAATTACTGTACTCCACATCTGCTGAGGAAAAGGAGACGAAAAAAATGATCTAAAAACCAGCAAAGAAAAGACAGTGGGGGGTCCAGATGAAGGGAGATGGTATTACAGCAGTCCTTCACTCAGACAGAGATGGATGGAGAAGACAAGGAGAGAAGGACCGATAACATGAATGGCTTTTTAACGCAAATCGCTGCCCGGGGCAGAAATAATTGGCAGAGGAAGGTGAGTCGGAGCGTCATCGATCAACGGTTCTGGACTCGCTGCCAAAGTCAGGCTTTAAACGTGGAATCCATTGAGTCGCTGGTGGACACGTGGTCACGGTTTGAAAAAGGAGCGTTTGGTTTGGCTTTGTCACCTCCAGTCCTCCTTTTGTTTTTGTGATGGATTAGTTTGGTAGCCTCTTCAGGAGATCAACGCACAGAAACAGAGTTTTACTGAGTCATCACATCTGCTACCAATATATCTACTCAGGTACAAGTAAGTCCTCCAGAAAATACTCAAGGACAAGTAAAAAGTACTCAGAGTAAAAGTTACGGTAACACTTTACTTGAAGTTTTATAAATAAGGCTGACATTACGCTGTCATTATCTGTCATTAGCATTAATAAGATGTGATGAAGGCAGTCATTAAGTGTTGTTTGCTAAATTATGACACCTTTGGAGCTATGTTGGCATTTTTTGGGTTAAGTGGAGGGATCTAGTGGGGTTAGGTAGGGTTAGTGTAACCAACGACACTTAATGACAGCATTCATGACACCTTATTCATGCTAATGACGTGTTATGTCATAATAATGATGTCGTAATGTCAGCCTTTATGTATAAAACTTCAAGTTAAGGTTTGTCAAAATGTACAATTATTTTTCTTAAATAAAATAACACCAATGAAGTCAATTCAGAATAAAATAAAAGGCAATGTGTTACGTTTAATCTGATTGGTCGACTATGATGTGATGAATTTTATTGTTGTCTCGTCCTTTCATTTTTTTGTAGTTTCACAATGTTCGTTGATCATTTTAAAACAAAGAAATAATAATTTACTCAGTAACATTTGGTTCTAGGAAAGTAATTAATTACTTAACTTATTTTAAAACGTACTTACTGATATCCAGAGTCTCGATGTCCCGCCCTAAACAGCTCCACTTCCTCCCACTGCCTCTGCCAATCTACCAGAAGCCACGCCTCTACTTTTCTGCACATGCATCATGGAACATAACCAGGTTACATCGGGTTGTATTGATATATGTCTATGGTCAGGTCAGAGCCTAAATCATATTTATCTGTTTGCTGTTGTGACGCGCGGCCTTGTTTCCGTGCACACTTCCACGTTCACTTTGATTGACAGACTCAAAAACAGGAAGTGGAAGCCTATTGGCTGGGTGCACTCGGCGATCATTTCCATTTGTAAAGGGGTCTGTAGGAGGAAGGAGGGGCTTATATACATTAATGTATATGAATGACCACCAGCAGTAGATCATAGTAAAAGGGATTTTTTGGCATTTCAAAAGAATGATACATAAACATAGATTTATCAGAAACTCCAGATATCAGCTTTAAGTACAAGTACTTAATTACAGTAACAATACTTTCACCTCTGCTGATTTCCTAGAGCAGCCAATCACTGACGTTTCTTCTTCTTCTGTCTCTACAGAAACATGACGGGCAGTTCACAGTCATCCAGCTGGTGGGCATGCTGCGTGGCATCGCCTCAGGGATGAAGTACCTCTCAGACATGAGCTACGTTCACAGAGACCTGGCAGCACGAAACATCCTGGTCGACAGCAACCTTGTGTGTAAAGTGTCCGACTTTGGGCTGAGTCGAGTCCTGGAGGACGACCCAGAGGCAGCCTACACTACCAGGGTAGGACTTACTTTGACTTTATTATCTACGTTTTTCTTTCTTTCTTTCTGTCTTTGTTTAGTGTTGATTCTGGTTATTTGTAATATGTCTTGAGCCTCTTTAACGCTAGTAAATAAAGTATTTCTGATTCTGATTATCGATCGAACTACATGACGTTAAGATGCATATGTACATTATTACCAAAAGTGATATTTAGTAATCAATCCCTCCTGGGTTGAATTGTTGAAGCAGCAGCTTTAAAAAAATTTAAAAAAAAAAGCAACAAATGCTTTTTTTTAAAATAAATAAAGGTAAATAAATAAATTTTTTAAAAAAGGAATTGCTTTTGAATTATTTCATGATATTAAATAAAAAGGGCTCAGATTCACAGAGAACATTAAACAGAGAATTATTTAAATTGCTTGTTCTTGTGGATTCTTTATTACTTACTAAGGACTTTATATTTTCTTAAATGCACTGAGATGACTTTGTTGTTATGTGCGCTATATAAATAAAGTTGAATTGAATTGAAGTTTTTGCAGCACAAACCAAAGATTAATAAATAATTCTTTTGAAATGGATTCATTGAAAGTTGAATATTTACTGCACTGCAGGTACCAATGTAATCCTCACAGATCTCTTATAAAATGATATTTTAATAATACTGTAGAAACTGTTCACTTTACACATTAAAGATGATCAGACCCACACATACACACACTAATCACAGTCCACCATTACCGCACCTACAAGAGAAACATTTATTTTATTTGGTTGATTTGATTTCTTTATTTATTTTCATCATAAAAATAAAAACAAAATAAAATAACTTTAAAAAACAACAACAAAACAGTATCTTGCATTTTCAAATTCTTAAGCATCTTAGTTTACATAAAAGAAAAGGAGTTAAACAATCCTACACCTTTAATTACACACTGACTTTTTTTGGACGATATATCATTTTTAACTAATTCTCTCTCTTACGCTTGTTTCTTTTTAGTACGTTATTTTTATGTAATTAATGGGTTAAAGTCCCTGCCTAGGGAAGACGTGATGACGTATCAGGACGGAAAGATCTGGGCTTTGTCAGATTTTTCAAAATTGCGTAAATGTTGCAGCCGCACGTAATTGGCAGGGATTGGCTAAATTTGTGTTCACAATTGTGACGACAATATTGAACATTTCTGCAGGGACTGGGTAACGCAATGTTGTTGGATAAATAATGAGGAAAAATTACAGTGGAAAAATACTGACTTTTATTAGAGAAAATGCATTTTCTTCTGAGAAAGCAGACATGCTACTAATAAAGGGTTAATTGTGTGTGTGTGTGTGGGGGGGGTGCAGAATAGAAACACATGAGGAAGTCCCTCTAGAACAAACAGAAACTATCTGTAGTTATTATTGTTCCTAACTTAGAGCTCAAAGAGAATAATATGGAAACTCCAGTGAAGATGATCTGAGACGTCCACGAGGAGACTGAGCATTATTCATATTCAGAGGAAGTGTTGGGGATGTTGTTTTTAATATGGCATTAGCATTACCCTGGGAGGGGTGTATCAGCCGCTGACTGCTCTATTACAATCACACACAAAACTCCCACTGATGTCAGGAGACCTAGATGGAGCGCTGCAGGCACTGGGAGGAGACCATGGTGGGGTGGAGGGGTGGGGGGGAGAAAGAAAGGTGGATATCAAATAAGACTCAGTTCCGTGGGGGGGGGGGGTAAGAAATAAATGAAGGAAGGCAGCAGAAAGATCCAGAGAGAGCAGTTATAAAAAAAAAAAAAAACAGGACACGGTGGGGGGAGTGTATGAGTGTAAGGGGGGGGGGGGACTGTAAGGGTGGAAACAAAAGTACAGCACACTCTGACGTGGCAGCTTTGTCTTTTATTTGACTTTGACCAAACACAGATCTGGAATGTGAGGTAGTGCTGAGGCAGCCGCTGCATGTTAAAGAGCCTATAGAGGTGTGTGTGTGTGTGTGCGCGTGTGTGTGCGCGCGTATGTGTGCGTGTGCGCGTATGTGTGTGTGTGTGCGTGTGCGTGTGCGTGTGTGTGTGTGTGTGTGTGTGTGTGTGTGTGTGTGTGTGTGTGTGTGTGTGTGTGTGTGTGTGTGCGTGTGTGTGCGTGTGTGTGTGTGTGCGCTTGTGTGCTTTTGTGTGTGTGTGTGTGCACGTGCGTGTGTGTGTGTGTGTGTGTGTGTGTGCGTGTGTGTGTGCGTGTGTGTGTGTGTGCGCTTGTGTGCTTTTGTGTGTGTGTGTGTGCACGTGCGTGTGTGTGTGTGTGTGTGTGTGTGCGTGTGTGTGCGTGTGTGTGTGTGTGTGCGTGTGTGTGTGCGTGTGTGCGTGCGTGTAGGAGAGGGAGGAGTGAAAGCAGGAGCACTATGGTAACAATAGAAATAAGGCTTTTTAGTCTATGTATCAACAACTTATGCAAGGATGGCATTGGTAGAAGAAAAAAAAGAACAGCAGATATACACAAGAATGACTCTGAAAACACAGAAAATGTCAAAAGATTACACAAAAGGACAACAAAAATCAGTCCAAAACACACAAAACTCCACAAATGCACAAAAATACACAAAAATTACTTGAAAAACACACGTCAACAAAAATGACTCAAATGAGAGATTAAACAAAAGGACAACAAAAATACACAAACTCTCTCCCTAAACACCAACAATTATAACAAAAAGCCATGAAATGAAAAACAATAACATTTATTAATTAGTGGTATATTAACCCATGAATGACTTTATTTCCTTATTAATAGTTTCACTAAGTATTTGAGGCAGTCATGTCAAGCCTGTTTGCTTTTTAATCCATGTTTCAATAATTTACGTTAAAAAGAAGACAACAGATGAACAGCACAAGGTCAATACTAATAATCATCAAACAAACTCTGACTTTAGTTCTAATAGTTTTATACATAAAGACGGACATTACGCTGCCATTATTATAACATGACACCTGTCATTAGCATCATTAAGTGTCATTCATTACCCTAACCCAGAGGTAGGCAACTTGTGTTTTTAATCGAAGGGTCACATGATCAACATTCATATCATCATTTATAATAATGAGCGATCTGAGCATTAATACAGGAAAGAACAAAGAGTTTTTATAGTAACTTTGTGTGTTTTTCTGTCATTCTGTGTATGTTTGTTGTTGTTTTTCTTGTGAATGTCTGTAGTTCTTTGGTGTATTTTTGTATGTTTTTTGGAGTCATACTGTGTATTTGTGTTGTCATTTTCTTATTTTTGAGTCAATTTTGTTTGTTTATGGCATTGTTTGTTTGTTTGTTTGTAGTACTGTGGGTTTGCAGAGTCATTTTTCGAGTACTTCTGTTTTTTGAGTCATTTTGTGAAATTTCGTTGTCATTTCTTGTGCATTACTGTTGTTTTGTTCACTTGTAGTAGTTTTGTGTGTTTCTGCAATGTTTTCTGTGTTTTTCTTTTGCCTTTTACTGTATTTTTCTGTAATGTTGTATTTTTTGGTATATTTTAGTGGATTATTGTGTATTTTCTGTCATTTTGTGTTTTTATTTTGGGGGCCGCACAAAATTGGGCCACATGTTACACATGTCTAACCTAATTCCAAACCCTCACCCTAACCCTACATAATCCCACTAGATCCCTCTACCAAACCCAAAAAAATGCCAACATAGCTCCAAAGGTGTCATAATTTAGCCAACAACACTTAATGACCCCTTATTAATGCTAATGACAGTGTAATGTCAGCCTTATGTAGAAAACTTTAAGTAAAGTGTGACCAAATGTGGTGTATTTAGTGAAAATGTGACAGTGATGTGAAACCTTTGCAGGGAGGAAAGATCCCCATCAGATGGACGGCGCCCGAAGCCATCGCCTACAGGAAGTTCACCTCCGCCAGCGATGTGTGGAGCTACGGGATCGTCATGTGGGAGGTGATTTCATACGGAGAGAGACCCTACTGGGAGATGTCGAACCACGATGTGAGTCACACCACAGTGGATCACAACACGTGTGGTGGAAAAGGAAAACGTGACGTTTGTGTGTTTGTGTTGTGCAGGTGATCAAAGCGATAGAGGAGGGCTACCGTCTTCCTGCTCCCATGGATTGTCCTGTGGTTTTACACCAGCTCATGTTGGACTGCTGGGAGAAAGGACGCAGTGAACGGCCAAAGTTTGGACAGATCGTCACCATTCTGGATAAGCTCATTAGAAACCCTGGCAGTCTGCGAGAACTGGCCAACAGCTCCGTGTGGTCAGTGACAACAAACCATTGAATATGTTCACCCTGTAACAGGAATAGAGGCAAATACACAAATATCACCCCAAAAACACACAAAAGGACAACAGAAATACACAATGAGAAATAACACACAAAATGACACAAGATTACACAAAAGAACAACAAAAACACACACAAACAAAAAAAATGACGCCAAAGACACAAAACTGAAACAAAAATCCACAATGGTTCCAAAAACACACAATTACAAAAGAATATACAAAAGGACAACAAAATGCCCAAAAATGACTTAAAGAAACACAAAACGAGGACAAAAAATGACAAAAGGACAACAAAAATACACAAAAAATTACTCCAAAAACACAAAACAGGAATAAAAATACTCAAACAACACATAAAATGACAGAAGAATACACAAAAGGATGGCAGAAATACACAATAATGACTCCAAAAACACAAAACGTGAACAAATATACACAATGACTCAAAAACATACAAAATGAAAGAAAAATACTGTAAACAGAAGAACAAAAATGTACAAAAATGACTCCAAAAACACAAAAGTCCACAATGAGTCCAAAAACACACAAAATGATAATAAAAAAACATAATCAATCAATCAATCAATCTTTTATTTGTATAGCGCCAAATCATAACCAATGGTATCTCAAGGCACTTTACAGTAGAGCAGTCTTAAGGACGGACTCTTCATTTTATGGATACACACATATGCATATATACGTATATACACATACATATGTATCCCACACCCAACATGAATTTATCATGGCGGCAACAGAAATACACAAAAATGACTCCAAAGAGAACACACAAAATGAGAGATTACACAAAAAGACAATAAAAATACACAAAATATCTCCTTAAAATAACAACAAATACCCACAAAATTAGAGGAAGTTCAACAATATCATCCAAAATAATAATTTAATAATAATATTATGTAAATATATATGTTTTTATACTCAATAAAATGTAATATATTGATTTATATACTGTATGTATATATATAAATGATTTATATTAGATGTTACAGTAACTTACATAAATAAACGTTGGCTTTCGTTGGGAAATTACAGGCTTTATAAAGAACAATCATGTGCGTTTCGACTGGAGGTAACTGGAATATTAACCGTGCTTTGTTACATATAGTTTCACTAAGTATTAGAGGAAGTTCTGCTAAGGCTTTTTACTGAACTTACTGTAAATGGTAAAAGTTATTTCCTGCTGCATAAATGAGTCTAAGTGCTATAAACCATCTAATATTTATAGATGTCATTCTTTGGTTTTAAAAACCATAAAGTAGTGATCTGATCAGGCCTAATATCGACTGAATGTTTGCTATGACAGCAGGGCGGAGCCATCCAGCCCAGAGTTCAGTGTGAGCACAGTGGATGAGTGGTTGGACGCCATCAAGATGGGCCAGTATAAGGATAATTTTTCCAGTGCTGGATACGTCAGTTTGGACTCCATCCTCTACATCAGTGTCAGGTACGTGCACGTCGTTCATTAAGCTCAATGAGACACTGTAAAGGTCAGAAACAGACAACGTGATATATTGCTTTTCTGTGTCCTTTGGAAAATCAAAAAAAACATGAGGATTCACATGAGAATCTCAGGGTCAGAGTTGATATGAATTCTATTCACCCTCCTATTATCCTTGAGGTCAATTTGACCCAATTCGATGTTTATCACTCTAAAAATAATAGTTTTTGCTTATTAATTCATGACTTTTCCTAATTTGATGGACACAATTGATTAAGCATAAAGTGATCATGAACACACATTGGTGTTTCTCTGGGGTTAATGTGACCCCCAAGTTGTTTTAGCTGTGTAAATAAAACAAAGTGTTTGACATAAAAAAAAAAATTTTTTCTGAAAATCATTTTCTGGAGGTAAATATCAGTGGGATTGACCCCAGTGATAAAATGTGTTATTTGTTATATTTGAGCATAATAGGAGGGTTAAAAAAAAAAAAAGCTAACATTTGTCGTCTTTCTTTTTAAATAGTGAACTGGCCAAGATGGGAGTGACGTTGGCCGGCCACCAGAAGAAGATCCTGTCCAGTGTGCAAAGCCTCCAAACCCACGGGACGCATGTCCAAGTATAACAGTTTATGTGACGGAGTGGAACTGGACACTCCCCCTGATGAGTTTTCTCACTGAGCATGGCGATGGATACTTTGGCCTTGGGTGCTTACACTGATTTTCCAAAACCACATGGATGCAGAGAGGACTATGGACCTGCCTGTGTGCAGTTTTCCTCATTCATCTTCTTCTCAATGGACACGATGGCTTTTAGCATCAGCGACACACTCACCAATAGCAAGCAGCAGAGATACACTTCTTTTTTTTTTTTAACTGCAGTAACGCACAAAGAAAACCTTTGTCTATGTCACTCCATAACCAGTACAAGAAAAAAAAAAGACGAAACAAAATTAGAAAATAATGATCATCACTTGTCTGTGAGCTGTACAGTTTGTTTTTACCGTCATTTTTCTTGAGTTTTTACTTGAAGAGTTGAGAAAGGGTCAGAGGGACTGTATAAATGTGTAGATATTTGTTTATATGGGTTGTTGGTCTCACAACCGTAGAGAGCTGGACCTAACGTTTGTATCGGTGGTGAGGTTTGTAGAGTTCAAACCTTAACAGGTGTTACTTCCTTACATGTTCCATTGCTGTTTGTGCACATAAACTAGAGATTCTAAGTAACATGAATGTGTTGGAGGCGGAGTTTGAGAAACTGGACCTTTTGGAAACAGGCAGGGATGTAAAATGTTTTAGCTTAAGTATCAAGAATCCGTGTACCCTTTGTTCTTTGGTTATTCTGTTTTAAAATCAAATCAAAATAACAAACGGTGTAGTTATTTTTCATTTATTGAATTAAAACCAAAACAGAAATACAGAAACATCAAAAACCAAATAAGCAGTGTTTTCTGTTTTGAAAAAAATTATTGTTCTGTTTGTGAGATATTTTATAAATTTACTGGGAAATTAAAGCTAGAACTGAAGTCCACTACACCAGGTCCTGGACCAGGTCCTGGACCAGGTCCTGGACCAGGTCCTGGACCAGGTCTCCTCACACAATAGATTTATTTCATCAGTTTTCTGGTTCTGATCATGTTTTCATTCAGTCTGTGGATGTTTTAGCTCATAAAAAGCTGCTCACGTTTAAGGTTAATTGTTTTATGGTGTTGGCGACATTAACAGTGTTACGGTCCACATAGTATCCAGATAACCTGGTGACTGACTATCACTGTGAGGCTGGTGTGAGGAACAATAGATGTTAGAACTTCTACCATTTCACACTTTTGTGAAAACAGCTTTTTTGAGAGCAGTAAACATATTTATTTTTTGCACGTTATAAATACCTCTAGCCACTAACAGCAGCCATCAACACACACGAAAGTTGATCACAAGAAACGAGGAGCACCAGTAGATTCATTACACCACCTCTGGTTCCTTTAATCATATCACGTGCATGTTTTACATAACATCCTTTTTTTAATAATGTTTCAATGTACCAGTTCATCAGTAATGTGATTTATGCGTTTGTCCGGGAGCAAAACTCCGCCCAGTCACCAGATTATCTGGATACTATTTGGACCTTAACGCTGATCGGTAAAGTTGGCAGATATTCACAGATGCAGACTTCCAGCATCAATAACTCTTTAACGAAACATCGACACATCAATAACACCTCTTTACCATCAGTGTAAGGTGGACAATATGATACAAGATCATTTTATCAAAAGTTTGCCCCCGTCTGTGGGTCCCCTCTGTGTGGTGAGATTAAAACATGAAGCTCTCGTCCATAGTTTCCCGTAAATATCCAAATATCAGACAAACAAAAGATTTAATTTTAAAACAGAAAAACACCTCGTTTGGTTTTTCATTTTTCTGTATTTCTGTTTTGGTTTTAAGTTGGTAAAACAAAATAACCACAGCGTTTATTTGTTATTTTGATTTGGAATAATCAGAATAACCAAAGAACGAAGGGTACACGGATTGTCAAGGGCTTCCTTGGTTACTGCTCTCAGACACACTTCCTCATCAACGAGGCCGGACGTAGGTCTGCTCGTGTGTGATGTAAAAGCAGCTGTAGGTGCACAATGTGCGGAGGGGAAATGTTACACTTCCACTGTCTGTTCAACCTTGTTTGGGAAAATGTACGCCCAGAAATCTGCCTTCCTGTTTTTCAGGTGTTTCTTTTTCTTTTTTAATGAATAGTGTTTTATGTAGAGCAAAGGTCATAATAGGGTTGACACTGTTGAGGATCTGCTAAATGTCTTTCAATGTCGTGCCATGTGCAGTAACCTTGGAGTGTGCATCATCACCCCATTCAGAGCATCCGATTCAACCCGCAGGAGAAAGTGAAAATGAATCGTTATTTTACAAAATCTCCCCAAATTAAATAAAAATTGTAAGTATTTGTCACTTATTGCTTAGATATAGTTGATGCCTTCCATACTTTGTCTAATTTATAACTGGAAGTGCAAACTTGGGCACATTATGCTAGGCTAACTAGCTACTCAATACTCACTACACCTCTCTATTCACAATTCTCCTAGTCCAACCTACTCACCACTGATTGGACAGTCGACAGCTGCGAGTTTTTATAGAGGAGGCGGAGCCAACAGTGGTGGTTGTGATGTCAGAAGCCACTAAAACATCACAAACCATCATGATTGTATTTGAGTATAATTAATTTGGGTTCAACCCATAGAGGGTGGTCACTTTTACATTTTTACAATAAAATAAACTAAATTAAAATACTTTTAAAAATCAAGATTTGATCAACAACACGACTTATTACCAAATACATTTGTTTTTAGCAGGAAAAAAGTTGTTTTGGGGTTTAGTTACTCTTTAACTTGAAAACCAAGCCTTGCTTGGATTTTGAGTTGTTCGCTATGGCAACCATATTTAATACACATTTAAGAAACCATGCTAACAAAAACCAACTATGGTATTCTGTTTCAAAATGATTGCACAGGTTCAATATGAAGGAACCCTCGATATGAAGACTCTCAACTTGCTCGTTGTGTTTTCCAGATTTGATATGTGAGGTGCTCGCTAGAACCAACAACAGTGGCATAAAGTACAATATATATGATTGTATAATAGTGTAAAATATGTACAGTGTTGATTTCCAATGTTAGAATGTTTGTAACAATAACAACGATAATAAGTATGATGAAGTTTTATTGTGGGAAAAAGAGATTTCTGAAGTTCCGTATCAGGGTTGTAGAGAATCGTTGAGTTTGGTCTGAACAAAGGAATGTAGCATGTTGACTGATAGGTGACGGTTTTTAACTATAGCGTTAGAACGAGTAGAATGGGCTTCCCCTCCTACTGTAATACACTGGCTTATTTCTCACATCCACCTTATACAGTGATGGCAAACACTTTGTAATACTCAGCACAAAGCAAAGCAGCAGAATAATGGAGGGGGATTGGAACCAAACTTTATGAAGTCACATGCTGATCAGCTGAAGTACAGTATTAGGACAAGGCAGAGAAGTCTTGTTCCCACTAATGTCAAGCAGTTTACAGTGAGCAACAGCAAATACATTATGAAGAACATCATTAGCACCTTGGTTTTGTTTAATTCCACAAACTAAAATACTATGAAAATGTGTCAGGAGTGAATTATTACAATAATGATTCATCAGGTGAAGTGTAAACTGTAGCTGTTACACACGCCTGGATTTTCTAAATATGAAGAGATTTTCTATGTTACAGACCAAACAGTTTTAATCACACTGTGTGTGTGTGTGTGTGTTCCGATAATCTCAACACACACACACACACACACAGATCCATTCTGTCACATCACCGATCTTCCTCCAAGCCAGAACTTTTGCGTAATCAAATGAGATTCAATGACGTGATGTAATGCTGCGTTCCAAGCAACTCGGAACTCTGGATGTTACGACCTCCTACTTTGAAAAAGTGACTTGTAGCCACTTGAAGTCAGAATTCCTACTTGGTAAAAAACAACGTCAACATCCTGCCGCTGAACTCAATTGAACACGTAATTTCCAACTTGGAAATGTCGAGCTCCGAATGACCTTGAACGTGTCATTACGTGTTCCTCTTTCAGCTTATGATTACGATTGGCTTTGAAATGAGTCAGAAGTAATAAACTTGTCCGACCCATTCCAGAGCCGATTTTTGGGACAGATTAATTATTAACACAATCTCAGACTACAGGATAATCTTATAGAACAGAAGATAATCTGGTGTTTGCCATCCTTGGTGAGGAAAGAGGAGAATGGGGGCAAAAACAACCTGATTATCTTTGTGTGTGTACCCCGTTTAGGTAAACAGAATAACTTTAGCATCCCCGTGCTAGTCTGCTAGCTCTGTGACAAAGCACCCATTCCAAGCTTAACTAAGTCTCTACAAAGCTAAACAAGAAGGTTTTCAGATCATTTTAAAATCAAGTTAACATCAGAAACTCTGCCCCAAACTTCATTTCAATTTCTGAAGTTTTTAGAAATTAAAGTCATTTAAATGATATGAAAGACACATAAATTAAGATGTGAATTATTATGCCAGTGAGTTCATATTTTTGCTGAACCTTTTTTGGCTGAAAATGATAAATTCACATTGTCTCCTTCTGTTTAAAAGCGATTATCCAAAAGTTGTTATCCATGCTGATGCCAGTTTGACTTCAAAAACAAAGTGACACTTTTTCTGTTTTAATCGATTAAAATTAGTGGATGCGAGAAAAAAATAAACACAAGAAATCACTGTACGAATGAAGTCAAAACACTTCCTGAAGATACTTTGCCTCTTCCACGTCATCTTTGTATTCTTCTACAGGACTGAATTTAAGTCACATGACCAATAGTCAACAACTTGTTTGTTTAAAAGTTAAAAACACGCTTTCAAGCAGCAATTTAGACTAAATCCCAATCAGAGGATTTAGGAGAACAACTTTTGGATGACTAACTCCTTCATTTATAAAAATGTGAGTTCCTTGACTAAGCAACAAAAATACAAATATTCCTAAGCATGATAATATTCTTTAGTTTAACAGTTTTAGATATGAGACATTAATAGTCTGCACTTGAAGTTAAAATGAGGAAACGACAACTAAGAGGTTAAATTTGAACATTTTACCTCTCTCTGGCACTTTACTACGGAGCCCCAGACTTGACATGGTATTGAATTGTGGCCACAGGTAACTTCCTGTTTACAAGAGTTCACTTTGCACCAAAAAGTCTGATGTTATGCATGTGACGCGTCTGTACACACAGAGCTGGACACACAAACTCGCATTTTAACACTTTTAATGGTTGTGCGACATAAATAAAAGCATCATGATAACAACACGGACCGCTCAGCACTCTGGTCCTCTTTGACTGCATCTGCTGTTGCTACGGCAACTAGTCACGCTAACCACCAGGAACGATATCAGTATTATCAATTAGTATTTCGTGGCAGGAACTAGTATATCATGGCCACAAGTAGTATTTGGTGGCCACAGACAACTTTTTTGTGGCCATAAACTAGTATTTCGTTGCCGCAAAGTAGTTTTTCATGCCACAAACTAGTGTTTTGTTGTCACAAGCTAGTACTTTGTTGCCGCAAAGTCGTATTTCGTGACATAAACTAGTGTTTCGTGGCCACAAAGTAGTATTTGGTGGCCACAAACAACTATTTTGTGGCCATAAACTAGTATTTTGTTTCCACAAATTTGTATTTTGTGGCAACAAAGTAGTATTTTGTTGCAAAAATTGTGTCCACAAAATACTAAATGCATCCACATTTTATTTTTTTTGTGACCATGTCATGTGTCTGTACTTTACTTATGTGCTTTGGCCCTGATGCTTTTCAACATTTGTATTTGTTACATCTTTTAGCTGAACTCTTACCCACAGACGCCACAGCTTTTATGACAAAAGTGTGACATTCTACTCCTGCTAACTCTATGATTTGGTTTTAGTGGCCCTGGCTGCGAGCCTTTTAGATGCCTTATTTACCAAACTGTTATTCTATTCATTAGCGGCAAGAGTACAGTGTATATACAGGTAGTATTTATCTGTATTCCAGGGTAACATAGCATAATATAATGTTTCTCTCCTTCTCAAGACCCTTTCTCCAACAGTATGTTTACTGTGACTTCAAGCAAACCTAAAGAAGTCATTATTAAAATGGGAATTCTGGTGTTTTCTATTTGAAGATAAATACGCTTAGTTTTTTCTTTATAAAATCAGTACACTTTCAAAAGGACGGTAAATACTGACATGGTCTCGAGAAGGTTATGGTAAACCTCAGTGCTTGGTGTTATCGACCCTTAAATAACAGGTATTTTCTGCACTAGTCAAAGTCCATTCTAAGATTGATATAAATTAAATCCGTTCCCCATCAGGTCTGTGTTGTATTCTCTCTCTCTCTGCAACCGTACCATGCATATGTATCGCCATACCCAGTTTCCTCAGTGTTGCTTGTTGTAAAGAGTCTCTCATGTTGCTGTAATAAATATGCTAATATTTCTAATTTCCCAACTGAAGCCTGTGATGCACTCTTCATTTATAAATCTAGTTTATTTTTTATTATTCTGCCCTCTTTTAAAAAAACAAGTCATTCCTGCACACTTGCAGAAAACCATAGAGAGTTCAGCCGTGCAAAATTAAAAATATTTTTGACGGCAAAGTGTGTTGAAGCAGCGTTAATTAAATTCCAGCGAGTCTTGCATGAAATCAATGAATAAGGCTCAGAATTTCAAATGGTGTTTGCTTCACTGATACATTCACAGTGTAACTCACACCAGAACCACAATGGTTGAATATATAGTCAGTATCACTGTTGGCTCAGTGTGTATCATGTGTGATAACATCTTCTCAGTGGAGGGGGGAGGGGGAGGGGTCAGTGACTCCTGGCCTTAGTTAACCCCTTAATGCACTGGCCCAGTAGCTGTCACTCTATGTTACTGCCATTACACCTCATTTAGCATCGTATTAGTCTATATTCCTCTGTCGCTGACTTCTTCCTTCACTCTCTTTCCCTAACACACACACACACACACACACATACATACACACACACACACACAAAATCAGGGCCTGTTCTCCATTACCTACCTGCCTTTTCCTAATCTTTCTGCTGGCCTTGTGCATCTACACTCATCATCCATCCAGAGCAGACAGACAGACACACACACACACACACACACACACACACACACACACACACACACACCTCCTGTTCCTTCTTTTGCATCTTTTTTCTGCCATTTCATTTACCACAACTCCATCCAACCTGTGTTAATCTTTTTGACAAAAATATTTCCGTCATGGTTTTCGTCATTTAAGTGACAATAACGCTGTTAATTCACACTGCAGGTCAATTTCAATTTTTTTCTGCTCACGTGACATAGATAGATACTGTAGATATACAGGAATGTCCAGAACCGTAGGCACCGCAGCGGACAGAATCTCCTACTACTCTCTTTATGGTCGCCTTCTACTTTTAAACATGTTCATAAATGATTCCTTATTCCATTAGCACCCAAAGAATATCTGTAATATTATGTGAATATCTGTAAAATTCAGGTTTTTCTATTAGCTCTGTCTGCTAGCGTAGCATCTCTTCTTCACTGCACAGAATAGCTGAATCCGAACCAAACACTGCATTACCAGCGCCCTCTGCTGGTCCAAACTAATATCTGGCGGCTGCAACTGAAGGAAAACAATCATTTTCTCTAAATATTTCCCCAATAATATAATAAATCTTAACTTTCACAACATTAATGAATTCAACTAAATTAAATAAACATTATTTTTACCAAAAATTCAACAAAGAAAAGATTCACTGGTAAGAATAATTCACAGACTAAAACTCCTGCGTCCAGGGTACTGGGTTACAAAAATCACAAATGTAAGGGTATTTATCAGAAATATTATGAATATTAATGTGCTTGTGTTAGATATATTAATGTGCATAGATATAACTAAGTATATTACCAAAACCATCTCCAAGCAAACCACATTAAATGATGTAAATCATACAGATATGTTCCAGTACCAGACAGTATTCTACAGAGGACTACTAACAGACCACGCCCCCATACTACTGCTATACTATAAGTTGGTATATTTTACACTGGAAAGAAGTAAACTGATAATGATGCTCAATTCATTGTTATCATTACCATGGAAACCAGATTTCAACTTGTAAATACTGTACATCATGCAAACAAAACTAAGTGTGAAAATACATCATGTTAAGAAAAGTGCTCCAACACAGACAGAAGTAAAGCCACAATTACACTAATATAATGCACCAAAGGCCACCATATAGCATCATTTTTGCAAAATTTGGGGGGGTCAGTTCAAGCTAAAATAAAGGCATCATGCCATAATCGGGCGGAATAGGGGCCATATTTACTTCAGCAAACACACTATGGCACGTGACGCTGTGTTTTGTGCACGTTCAGGTCACTTAGTTCACAGACCCTCTTCGTTCACATGAGAAGTCGCATTTGTTTTTTAAATGTGGACGACTACGTTACACAAAAAGATCGGATTTAACAAAAAATCCAAAATGAGCATCATAACCTGCAGTGTGAACGTAGCCTAACTAGACTTTTAATAATTGAAAAAAATACATGTTGACAAAAACTTTAACAAAATATATTGATATTTTTGTCAACTAAAAAATTATAATTTCTTCACATGGGACAAAACCCAGTCAGAAATCATGTAATCATGTGTTCACATATTTACAAACATTATTACCATCCAATATCAGGTTGATCAATACAGAAGTGTATCATACTCATTTGAAAAATAAAATCCCTTTTTTGTTTTTCTCGCTTTTTTATTTTTTTTTTTCATGTTTTTTTGGATAATTTTTTTTTCTTCTGTTTTTCGTAATATTTATTTATTTTTTATTTTTTTCAGTTTTTCGTGCAAATTTTTTCCCCTCCCTATTTTTTGAAAACAAAAAAAATTACTCCGAAAAACAAAAAAATAGCCCAAAAAATAAACTGACCCCACACTTGATCCACTACCACCTGACCGTGGCTCAGGTGGTAGTGGGTCGTCTTCTGATCGAGAGGTTGGGGGTTCGATCCCAGTACCTGACTATGTGTCGACGTGTCCTTGGGCAAGACACTGAACCCTAAGTTGCTCCCAGTGGTCGACTAGTGCCTTGCATGTCAGTCCTGTCCCACTGGTGTGTGAATGTGAGAGTGATTGGGTGAATGAGCTGATATGTAAAGAGCTTTGAGACTGTTTCAGTGGTGATAAAGCTCTATATAAATCAAGTCCATTTACCATTTACACTCTTCTCTAGATCAATGCTAATTGAATCTTTAAAAAAAAAAAAATGCATAAATGCTTATGCTTTATATTTTAGTCGACTATATCTGTAACTAATTTAGTTGACTAAAACTAAGTTGCATTTTGACTAATGACTTTTTTATGACTAAAAATAAATAGAAACAATACATCCAACACTCAACACTAACATATTCTCCCCTCTTGGGTGCTTTCCTTTCTTTTGTCTTACCGCCATGACCACTGTTTTCCCCTTCACAATAAAAGCCTGTCCATATTTTCAGCCTATTGTCTCCAGGTGTCTCAACAGGAAAAATGTCTTTCTACGTATTTATTGTGGATAACAGAGGCCACCAGGATTGAAATGGATTCATCACGCACTTGCTATTGACATAATGTGAAAAGGTCGAGCGTCCCAATGGAGACGCTTTAAAAGGCCATCAGTGACTGATGAGTCTGTCACGTTTCTATCACATACAGCACACGCAATGTGTCGCATTCCCTGCTTCTGCTTCTTCTTCCTGTGGCTCTGCTCTTTCTGCCACACTGTGTCCTCTTTTAGGACACACACACACTCGTGCACACACACTCAGACACCCCTGAGAATAGTAATTGGGCCTCTCTGTCATGCTGTCAGGTGTGGGCTCGAGTGTCCCCTTATGTGCAACAGTGGACATTAAAATAACACAAGAGACCACAAAATGTCATAGATCCACCGTGACCTCTGCAGGGTCGGCCATATGGGTGAAAATCAGTGTGAGTGTGCGTGCACGGCGTTTCACAATGTTCACAACATAGATAGAGTTTGAGATTCATGCCGGGTGGGGGGGGGGGGGTGCAAGAGAAAAAACAAAATGAAAAATATAGGCCGTCTTAAGACCAAAATAAAGCAAAAATGACTTAATAACATAATTGATCAATGCGTTGAAACGTACGTGCATGTTCTCACTCATTCACGTTTTTAAGGGATTAAATGCTTCTTAAAAACAGCAGCATAACACTAGTATCATATACCGTTAGAAAGCTTAGAATCTTCTGTTTTTAACAATATAAACCGTTCACAACAAACACACTCAGATATTTTGTCATAAATAAACAATCCTGCACTGCTCACCTTTAAAATGACGCCATGTTTTACTCAATCCATATAATCCATTTAAAGTGGTCTCAAAATATTCTTAAAACATTAAAAAATGTAATGAATCCCATCATTTAGTCCAAAACAGCAAAAATGCTGTAAAAAAAATGAAATGTAACGTCCTATTTACAGGAAGAAAGCAGCTCCGCCTTTCCTTTCCTTTTCTCTGTGAAGCTGAACTGTGTCATTAAAAATCATAATTTTTAGATTCATGTTGTATATTCATGATAAAATCAGGCTGGCGGACGCTTTCTGCTTTATTTTACTGCAATACCATACATCGCTTCACCATTTACATTGTGAAGAAGACTTACGCAACAGTAGAAAAACCAACCTAAAGACTCAAAAGTTTGAGAACATTTCACTGAAAACTTCACACCTGAAAAAAACATGAAACTAACTAAACTAAACTATATATACAGTATATGCATTTTTTTTTTTTTTTTTTTTAATAGAGGAAGACGATGGTCACATGACTCTAGTGCCAAAAAATTACTTTCTGAAAGAACAAATTAATTCATATATATGTTGTACAGTAACTGTGTTTTATGGCCCTTCATATGTTTGTATATTATGTACATGATATTAAGATTACTTTGAATTAACCTAAGCAAACTCTGCGTATTCACGTGCAGATAAAGTGTATGTTCTCCAATGTATAGAGACAGAAATGACGTAAAAGATAAGAATCAGCATTGGAAGAGAGATTTTATCAGTCAATGGTGAAATTTGCTGGAGTTCCTGGTTTAATGCGTGTTGTTCCCTCTAATCTCTAATCAAATGTTGCCAGGTTTACAGCGGCTCACAGTTGCTGTGTCTGCACACACATCAGTGCTTTTTCTGTCTCGTGAGCTTTTAGATTGCTATCAAAGCGATTTCCTGTCTCAAATTTTCATCAGTAATCAAAGTTCCTGATTGAATTTGAAAAGTGAGTCCGGGCTCTATAAATCACATTACATGCCTCGCTCCCATCATGCCTCGGGAACCTGACGCCGCGATGGGCTCATGCTAATGTCGTGCTCTCTGTGTGTTCTGAGGGGATTCAGTGGGAATGGGAAATAGCTGCTGGGACGTGATCTTTGACGTGTTCTGAAGATGGAGTCATTCCATGTTATTTCAACACATGGCCCACGTACTTTAGTCTCACAAAAGTCTGAGAGTTAAGACACGCCCAGTCTATACAATAAAATCTCCAAAGAACAATCTATGCCAGCGATTCTCAACTGGTGAGTCAGGACCCAAAAGTGGGTCGCGGACCTATACTGGTCAAAAATAAATAATAGCCTACTTTATGTCTGTCATGTTGGACTTGTCTTTTATTTTGAAAGAAACTTTCATTTTGACAGGCATACTGTGAAATGCATGTTGCACATGAAAATATATAAATTTATGTTTTAAAAAAGATTATATATGTGTTTTTCAACAGCTATTTTTGAAAAACTAAATTTGGTTGAATTCTAAAAAAAAAGTCGGTCGCGATTTAATTACCGTGGCAAAATGTGGGTCCCAGGGTGAGACCAGTTGAGAATCCCTGATTTATGCTACGCTAACTAGCTACTCACTACTCACTATACCTTTATTTACTATTCTCTCAATCCAACCACTCACCACAGATTGTTGAGTCCACAGGTGGTAGTTATTAGGCCAGGCTTATGGCCTCAAGTCAAATATTATGACGGTTGGTGGTACCAATCATTGGCACATACTAATATATAAATGGGGCCCATTATGACTACTCCTTCGTTAGTTTTCTTTTGATCAAAATGCAGTTTGGTATGAATACTCATACCCTTTTTTTGAAATGGGGCCCGGGGCCCAACCCCAATTTCCGGTAATTTCCAAATTTATGGGAACATAGTCGTGTGATATTTCATTTCAAAGGTAATTCAACGTAGAATACGACTGTGCCTCACACAATTCGATTAGGGTTCGAGGGCAATTTCCATAAAAATAATTTTCTCATTTATTTGTGAGTCAAATATTGTGACAGTTGGTGGTACCGAATCATTGACACATGCCAATATAAGAATGGGGCCCATTACTCCACATGTGCCACCCCCGGGGGCTCCATTTTTCAAATGACTACTCCTCCGTTAATGCTCGTTGAATCGGCTGTAATTTGAAATAGATATTCTATGAGCGGATGTCTAAAGCCTCTCAGAGACATTTTTTACTCGGTGAAACCGAGTCATTTGACTGAATTCTTGGGGCGCCGGGGGATGGGGTTGGTGCCTGGCTGTGCCCGGGGGTGTCGCCGTGCTCCGCGGGGCCGGCGCGGTCTGGGGGGTGCTGTGGGGGGGGTCTCCGGCTGTGCTGCTCCGGGACCCGCAGTGCCACTTGCCCGTCTGCGCCATCTACCCTCTCGCGTGGCCCGCCATGCGGACGGGCCCGGCTCACACCGGACAGGCCTCCTACATGTTCACTTCACCCCACTCCCAGCTGGTCTGGCTCACTCACAAAATGCACCATGCACCACACACCCATACCCAACCCTTGGGGGGCTGGATGGTGGGGCTGGGGGTGGAGGGGGCCGCCACCTGTGTTACTACGTAGTGGCGTGGGGGCGGCCCTCCCACCTCTAGTTGCCCTACTAATCCCTCCAATTTTAATCGCATCTCAACATGCCACCCCCCGGAGGGTGTATCATCATTTACACCCTCCGGCCTATTACACCACATACACATAAATCCACAGAGGCTGGATGGGGAGCACCGCTCCCCTCCATCCCCCTTCTTTTAATTACACCCCATACATTCACCAAACACACTCATTCACACAGGGGATCGGGAAGTGCCTCTCCATTGGGGAATGGAGAGGCACCATAACAGGGTGGTGGGTTGGTACACATATTTGGGCCTCTCCGGTGGGGGCCTGGCCCCTCTGTTGGTGGCTGGGCCACCGCATAGAGTAAAAGTACATCAGGATGGTGCGGTCGGGCGTGGCGGTGGGTCACGGGGGGGCTTTGCCGGGGTCTCTCCTTGCGGGGTCTTTCCGGGCGGTGTCGGCCTGGTGGGGCGCGGGGGTGCCTCTCCTCCTTGGGTGTGGCTTGGTGCTTGTTTCGTCTCCTGGTGGCCTTGGGGGCGGGCCCCGCGGTGTGCGGGCCCGGGGCGGCCTGCCTCGCCGGTTTGGGGGGTGGGTGTGCTGGGGGGGTGCTGGTGTCCTCACCGGGGTTGGGGCAGGGTTGTTTGGCGCCTCGGGATGATGCTGTTTACTGGGGGGGCGGCGCTAGCTGTTCCGGTGGTTGAGGTTGCTTTCGGCCGCCTGGTGGGTATGTCCTGCCGTCCGCGGACTGGTGGGTGGGTCCGGGGCATCTTTGGCTGGGGGCTGCTGTCCCGCACTGGATGTGTGCCGTTGTGGTGCCTCCGTCCCCGCGGTGGGGGTTGCCGGTTGCTCGCGGGCCGGCGGGGAGCGCTGCCCCGTGGCTTGCGCTGTCCGGGGGGCGGCGGGCCCTGGGCTGCTGGCCTTGTGCCTTCTGGGGCTGTGCGGTCCTACCGGGCTGTGGCCGGGTCCTGGGCTGGGGTGGGGGGCGCGTCCCGGGGGGCTTGCCCTTGGGGGGTCCTGGTCCCGGGGGGTGCTCCTGGGGCCCGGGGTGCTTGGCCGGCTGGCCGGGCCGGTCCTGGCGGGGGTCTTCCGGGGCGGGTGGCGCGTGCCGCGCCCTTGCATACCTTCTGGTGCGGCCCCTGCTTGGGCAGTCCCCCGTGAGGCAGGGTGTCGGGGCCATAATAGGGGCCACATCCCGCCGGGGCGGTCTGGCTTGGCCTCTGGAGGGGGCCCTGGCTTTAAAGAACTGAAGCTCGTGGCGCGGGCGGCATCAGCATCTGGGGCGCCCGGGGGGGCTAGGTTGGGGCACCTGGGGACCGGCGGGGGGACTCCCGCTCTTTCTGCTGGCCCGACTGCTTCTTCGGGCCCGGGGGCGGCTCATGGGTTTTGCAGTAGCGGTTCTTGGAATCACATTTGTCATGGACGCACTGGCCTCGGGCTGTGGGATAACACTCATACTGGGCTCAACCATAGACACGTTGTTCCCAAATACCTGTTTTATGTAACTTCCACTCACTTCCTCCTCTGTTCACAGCCACCATCATTATTCCTAAGCTGCACACTGGTCACCAGACTGGCTTGATAACACAACAATAAGCACAATATACACAACCACAATTTCACATCGCATCACTTGAAACTTATTGACTATTCCCCACCCATTCGTTTTCCTATCTTGTATCCCTCCTCCCTGTTAACTCCCCCCCCCCACCCCCCTCACCCTGGTGTAACACTGCCCTCTCTTTTTTACATCCGCCCTTTAATAAAGTATTTACCCTTCCCTAGGGAGGGCTGGTGATGGTCACAATTATGCAATGAAATAAATTCATTTATTTAATTGCAATAATAAAATATGCATTGCTGTTAAAAGATTGCACTTCTTGTAGTGTTAACCTTCAACAGCATGTGCAGACAAGGTGAAAAAAAAAAAAAGTTATAGAAGGGGAGGAGCCAACAGTGCTTTTCTTTTTCTTTTTTTTTTAAATCAAATTTTATTGACAAATTGCAAGTTTACAAATTATTAATAAAACATAAAGAGAACAAAAAAACAAAGTCAGGAAAAACATCACTAGTGAGAATAAAACCAATAAAGGCATTAAAGTGTGTCTCCTGGAGGTAATGGAAACAGTTTTACATACAGAAGTAGAATTCTTTCTGCTTTTTTGTTTTTCATCTAATAACTAAACTTGAGAATTTTAATTTATAAATATGGAATTTTGCTCATAATATTTTGAGAGCAATGATGAAAGTCATTGATTTATTGTTGTTTTCAAAGATAAATAGTAACATCTTTTGACGCCATTTCTATCATGTTTTTGGTTCTGTTGTATCCAAAATCCTTAACTGCATTCCAGAAAAATAACGTGTATATGGGAAATCGTAAAACAAATGTAAAGTCATTTCAGCTTCATTAGAAACAAAAGCACATTTATCACTCTTATCTGAATATTTGGAATTTTTTTAAATTTTATTCTATATACAAAATTGAAATGGACATAAAAAAGCTTTTTTCCACTTTATATTTTCAAAATATGAGTTCAGGTGTAATTTTACTGTGAAAAGGAGATTTCCTTTCTTATGTTTATTATTTCTCTTTGCATCAGTTAGTTTTACACAACCTAATATTTAAAAAGTTGCATATTTGATAAGCCAACAGTGCTCTTTCATGACGCATGATGGTCCAATGACCTCACACAGAAAGATGTTTTTAAAAGGTGTAGAAAAACATGAGCGAGGTTTGTATCATGACCACATAATCCCCCACCAAAAAAAAACATCCCACAAATGAATGAGAGGCAGACGTAATTCTCTGTTAGTGGTTCGACTCAAATGGGAAATGAACCAAAACTCACTGAAATCCTGATCTCCATCAACAGACAATAGATTATATTCTCTAAAAATAGAGGCAGATGCTCTCTGATTGGTGGATTAGCAGATAAACATTTAATGTGTGTTTACAATGCTAACGTCTACATCAGAGGTTGGCAACATTTATCGTCACATGATCAACATTCATGTCAGCATTAGAATAATGAGTGATCTGAGCATTAATACAGGAAAGAACAAAGAGTTTTTATAGTCATTCTGTGTATGTTTGTTGTGAGATAGATAAACTATCTCATGAGTTTTCCACACCGTGGGTATCGACCGCAGCAGTTACCATGGTAATTAAAACATAAACGGTAACCTTCACCGTGGTTTACCGTGATACCGTAACCGTTACATCCCTAGTGGGTATGGTGAAGACCACTATGCAAGTGTTAGAAAGTATTCTGATAATAATAATGTAAATATCAATTACTTGGTATATTAAAAAAAAAACGCCATATAAGGGGGCACCAAAAGAAAATCTGGCCTCGGGCGCCAAAGAGGCTAGGGCTGGTACTGTGTCTGTGAAAAGCACTATACAAATAAAGTTTACTTACTCATGAGATGTTGGATATCTGTCCAATACTATACACACCTGTTCTCTATGAAATGTTTGAATGATTGAATTCACAGTGGTTGGTTGCACCCTCTGACCAGCCTCAGCCACTGTGAGGCCGTGATTGACAACATGGTCCACAACTGTAGCCCTCATTTCATTAAGAATCGAACTAATACCTAAAAAAAGGTTAAAAAACAAAAACAACAAAAAAAAAAACAGTACCCTTCTTAAAACTGTCGTATATAATTTTCCCCAGTTTTTTCACATCAGATCTTTTCAACAACTTTAGACATAACCATAGATATTATAATTCTGTATTTTATTACAGCCTTGACTGGGTCAATAACTGACCCTACACTCTTTGAGCTTAGGTAACACAACGGTACCCTTCATAAAATGTCATATATATACAGTGGGGGCAAAAAAGTATTTAGTCAGCTCATGCTGCCATTGACTGTTTGTTATGTTTCTTCTTTTTTTAATAATGTTTTCCTATTTGTTTTATTACGGTGATGGTCTTATTAATAGGTGGGACTAAAAAGAAATCATCTTTAGCACAATAAGTAAGGAAATGTGTTCATATATTAGATTTTTTTGTTGATTTCCTTTTTTAATGATGCCACATTTTAACGGTGATGAGCAACAGCGCTGACTATGTGGGTGACAGTGACACCCAAAAAACTGCCAATACTTCTTACCTCTACTTTTTGCACTTGTGTTGAGGTTTTATATAAAATCCTCTGTGATTTTGCCAACATTCAATGTTTAATGTAATGTTACAGAGAAATTCCCCTTTTTCTGACATGACTTTAGCGTTATATTAATAATCTAGTAGGAATTATACCACTTTTCATACAAACTGCCTTTTTCATCTACTTTAATTTACTGTAAGAGCTCACACTCATCTTCCACTCACAAATCAACATGAATCCAAAATAAGTAGGATTTTATGAAATTGTTACATTTTAAGAAGAAAAGAAATAAAACTACTGTACATAATGTTGTAGACATACACATGTACAATCATACAAAGCATTCCAAGGTGAATGAAATATGTTGAATGAAACATAATGAGGCTAAAAATGACTGGTTTTATGTCAGGTATAATCTGATAATATGTCTGCATATCATAAGATATGAGTTTTAGATGATTTAAAGTTGATCAAGGCATATTATTGCATTGGTAACTTACATGCAGTGTTGGGTAAGTTACTTTGTTACAAAGGACTAGTTATTTTCACGTTCAGTGCAAATGAAGTCTGTTAGATACATGTAAAATAAATACATGTTTAAAAATAATTGAGGATATTTTTCTGCCTCAGCCTGTTTTGTGTGTTTTTGTTATTTTATGTCTTAATGGAGTCATTTTGTGTTTGAGTTGTTTATTGTGCGATCCTAGTCGTTTTGTGTTTTGTTGTTTTTATTTACATTATTTATCATGAAATAAGCTCACAGGAAAAGAACCTATGACATCATCAACAGTCGGCCTATGACATGTATGTTCTGTGATGTCATTGATGCTACTGGTTCTTTGTTTCCTTTTATGTTCATTTAGACCTGGAATATCTGTCACCATGTTTGGATGTGTGAGGAACGTTTTCAAAAAATGTATTAATAGAAAAAATAGTAATAATAATAATAATCCATCATTTTTACGTAGGGCTTTTTTGAGCACTAAAAGAAAATTAAGGAAGTTTGTCCAAAAGTTCAAAAAGGACAAATCCAAAGCTGCGAAGAGGACATGCATCCCACAGCAGATACCACACCAGAAGGATGATGAGCACCACGAGGAAGAAATATTCAGTCAGGACATTATCTCGTTTCCAGACTTGTCAAGCATATCTTCAGACTCAGAGTTTGGTTGGAGTAGGACCATCACAAATCAAAAGACTTGTACCTGGGCAACGATACCGTCTTTTCCTTCATCTTCCACTGGTTCAAACCCAACTCTATCTTCAGCATACGTGAATGACTCTGTCCTTGAAGCCCTGGAATATTCTTGTCATCACCCTGATGCCATGAAAACAACATTCCACCGCAATTCAGCTGTCCTGAGCAGCAGCAAGGAGTTCACAAGCAAGTACAAAGAAGAGGAACTGCTCGGTGAAGGTGGATATTCACAGGTTTACGCTGGAGAATGTCGGTCCACTTCTACACCTGTGGCTATAAAACATATCCCCAAGAAAGACGTGCGGTTTGCGCGAGTGAACTGTCAGGGTAATGTTTATCATGAGATCTTGGAGGTGTTCCTCATGGAGCAGGCGGCCGGTCGTCTCTGCGATGGCAGCTTTGAAAACCCCGCCGTGATTGGCCTCATGGACACCTTTGAGCTGGAGACTGAGGTGATTATCGTCATGGAACGACCCCCGGACACAGTGGACGGGCATGATTACATGTTTAAAGTAAAACATGTGCCAGAGGACCAGGTCAAGATCATCTTTAAACAGATCATCAACGCCGCATTGCTAATGCACAAAAATGGCGTCTTCCACCGGGACTTGAAGCTGGAAAACCTCCTGGTTGATAGGAACAAAGGAACTCCTGAGGTCCGAGTCATCGACTTCGGCTGTGGGGATTTTGTGGAAAACGAGCCCTTCAGGGAATTCAATGGAACTCCAGACTTTGCACCACCAGAAGTTTGTCGTGATGAAACTTACAGGGCCGAGGCTACGACGGTATGGCAAATCGGAGTCATGCTGTATATGATCTGTACCAGAAACAGTTTCGACACATTGAAGTACATGGAACAAGACAACAAGGTGCTGGGAAATGTATCGAAGAAATGCAATGACTTCTTGAGCCGGTGTCTGGCCTTTTACCCAAGTCAACGTCCAACCTTAGAGGATCTACTTTTACATCCCTGGCTGGAGTTAACTGGCCCCCACTCAAATGACCCTGTCCTTGAAGTGCAGGAATATTGTTGTCATCACCCTGAAGCCATGAAAACAACATTCCACCGCAATTCAGTTGTCCTGAGCAGCAGAAAAGAGTTCACAAGCAGGTACAAAGAAGAGGAACTGCTCGGTGAAGGTGGATTTTCTCAGGTTTACGCTGGAGAATGTCGGTCCACTTCTACACCTGTGGCCATTAAACATATCCAAAAGGAAGACGTGCAGTTTGTGAAAGTAAACTGTCAGGGTAATGTTTACAAAGAGATCTTGGAGGTGTTCCTCATGGAGCAGGCGGCCGGTCGTCTCTGCGACGGCAGCTTTAAAAACCCGGCCGTGATTGGCCTCATGGACACCTTTGAGCTGGAGACGGAGGTGATTATCGTCATGGAACGACTGCCGGACACAGTGGACATGTTCGATTACTTACTTGAAGTACGTGTACCAGAGGATCAGGCCAAGATCATCATCAAACAGATCATCAACGCCGCATTGCTAATGCACAAAAATGGCGTCTTCCACCGGGACTTGAAGCTGGAAAACCTCCTGGTTAAAAGGAACAAAGGAACTCCTGAGATCCGAGTCATCGACTTTGGCTGTGGGGATTTCGTAGAAAACGAGCCCTTCGGTAAGTTCGATGGAGCTCCAGCATTTGCACCACCAGAACATATTTGTGGGGAAACTTACAGGGCCGAGGCTACGACGGTATGGCAAATCGGAGTCATGATGTATATGATCATTACCAACGCTGGTTTCGATACATCTATGTTTATGATAGAAATGATAGAAGGCGACCTGGTGTTGGACTATGTATCGAATCAATGCAATGACTTTTTGAACCAGTGTCTGGCCTTGGACCCAAACCAACGTCCAACCATAGAGGATCTTCTTCTGCATCCCTGGCTGGAGTGAACTGGCCCCCAAGAACCTAAAAGTTGTTGACAACATGGCAGACACTGCGGGTCCTTCGTAGACTCATTAGTCTGTTGTTTGTAGTGATTCACAGAGAAAACAAGCGACTGGAACAGAGAACGAGCAAACACTGCACTCAGTGCGCGCTTGTCTGGATATAAAGCAGTGGATTGAGCGGTTGTTGTTCCAATCTGCTCCTCCCTCCCCGACAAAATCGGCGTCCACCGTCAGCCGGGAGTGTGCATGCATTCAGCGTTCAGCAAAGGAGGAATAAAGTTCTTCTAATAAAGTTCTTCAATGCTTTTTATCCTCATGTATCATTTTATTCTATCCTACCTGTGTCTAACTTAGTGATTTACAACTGACAGCAAGTCTATCCCTCCATGTTAAAGTGTATTTCACATATTAAAGCACATGTATCCAGTGTTGTATCATACATCATGTAGAACATACTGTAATAAATAACAACACTGCTTAATTTGAGCTACTTTACTCTCATTCTTTAAGTAACAGGAGGTGCTGAACATTTCAAGCTGTTTTTTGGATTTCATTAGTTCATGTTTTGATACTGTAGCAAAAATGAAGCAGAAAGCGGCCGTCGGCCTCATTTTATCATCAATTTACCAATTATGTTACTAATCCTTTTTGCATTATTGTATATGTTACACACATTGTGGTTGGTGTGAATCTGGAGACGTTCTATATATTTAATTAGTCATAAGTATTTAAATTAAAAAGAATACTTGATGAGTCAAACCACCACTAGAAGGTATTTTAAATGTTTTTGTAGCAAAGTTACAGTGTTCACTTCAGTCTTCAAGGTGCAGCTATTTCAGTTCAGTTATTTACTTGTTTGTTTCTGTAAAACCTTCTATCAAAATAAGACAAAATGTCAAAAGTAATTTTGCTCATGTTTTCTAATTTATGTAAAGTGTCTTTGTCAGTATTAGGAATGTAACGGTGTGAAAATTTCACACCACGGTTATAGTGACCAAAATGATCACGGTTATTGGTATACTGCGGTATTTCTAAAATGTCTTCAAAATGTTCAAAAAACAGTGATAAATTGAAGTAATTTCACCAAAATGTATATTTAAATAGATTTGTAATATATTAAAGTCTTAACAATAACAACTTGAACAAAACACTGCAAAGTCAACATTAAAAATGGTGCAAAATAAGCATTAAATACAGTAAATAAAAAAGACTAATCAAAACTGTAACATTAACAATAGTCACAGCAAAAATGTATCAAAAATGCAACATTAACACTAACCATAGTAAAAAAAAATGTTTTTTTTATAAAAATAGTTCAAAAATAAATATTATAGTAAAAGATCCAAAAAGCACAGGTGTAATTTCACACTTTCTACTGTAAAAACATCAACTTAAATTCACAGATATGCTATAAATCAGTCACACGCTGGTTTTCTTTCTGTTTTAATTACAGAGGCTTTCTCAAGGTTCCTTGCACACACACACACACACACACACACACACACACACACACACACACACACACACACACACACACACACACACACACATTCATCCACCCAATCTGTCATCTGTATAATGGCTGCCATTGACATGTGGGCATGTCGCCCCCCCCCCCACCCCACCCGGGGGATTTGACAATGGGATTAGAAAACACAAAGTATAGGTAACGGTGCCTTTGATTGTGTACTAGTGTGTAGAATGAAATGGGCAGCGTTTATCACAGCGGGGGAGGGGCAACATGAGGTTGTCTGATTCCAAGGCCACATTATCAACTTTGATGTGAGAGTTTATAATAATGACCAATCTGAGCATTCATACAGGAAAGAACAAAAGTTTGGTCTGTTTTTTGTTATTGAGGCATTTTTGTGTGTTTGTGTTGTGGATTTATTTACTTTTTTCTCATTTTTATAGTTTTGCATATTTTTTGTTGTAATTTTGTAAGTTTCTCTGTTATTTATGTGTATTTTTATTCATCTTTTGCCACTTTGGATTAATTTGGTGTACTATTGCCATTTTAGATATTTTTGTGCATTTTGATGTTGCTTTGTATGTTTTGTCATTGCATGTTGCCATTTTGTAAATTTCTCTGGTCTTTTTGCATATTTGTAGTCGTCTTCTCTGGAGGTTTTCTTTTTTGGTTAATTTTGTGTATTTTTGTTGTCATTGCATATATATTTCTGGTATTTTCTTCATCTAGTGTGTACATTTTTGACATTTTATATGTTTTTTGAGTCATTTTATGCAATTTTTCATTCAATTTTTAAATTTCTCTGTTAATTATGCGTATTTTTATTTGTGTTCTTTTTTAATTTTGATTGTATTTTTTAATTTATTTTTTTAATCATTGTGTGTAATTTTGCTGCTGAGTTTCTCTAATAATTATGTTTATTGTTGTTTTTTTTTTTTTGGGTTAATCTTATGTATTTCTGTTGTAATTTTGTGCACTTTTGTGTTTTTATACATATTTCTGGTATTTTTTTGTTGTCCTTGTGTGTATATTTCTGTCATTTTACATGTTTTTTCAGTCATTTTGTTCATTTTTTTTGGGGCGCACCAGTTGCCCATGTCTGTATTATAACATTAGAATAATTTGGGTCTAGAATCCATTAAAATGTCTGATCACGATGGCTAAAACATGCAACACGTGTTTGTATAATAAGAAGCGGTGCTAACTACTTGGTTTATAGTGGGGGGGAAACATTGATTAACCAAAACATAAAAAAGTAATAGTTATTGATCTAAAGTTGATGATTCATGGTTTACATCTTTCTGGGGTCAAAGGTCAACACCCTTTAAAAGGCTGAAGGTTCCTCTCTTTAATTTTATTAAGGAATGTTTTGGGTTACAAATGTTTTTTTTTTGTTGTTTTTTTTACTGATTTTAGCAAATGTGTTAGTTTATGGTTCACTCACTTTATTTATTTTCTGAAATGACAATTTGAAGAAAAAGTACAACATGTAGGAGGGTGATGGAAACAATCACCATAGTAACTTCAGAAACTGTAGAAAAAACCCCAAAAAACAATTAATTTAAATATTTAAAGTTGTTTTTATTTATTTAAATGAATATAGGTGTGATTATAAGTCTTTAAAGTTATTTATTTGATTCATTTGGGTTGTGAACAAGGGTAGGAACTTTAGTTGTTCAGGTTTGGAAGCACCTGTTCCTGATGAGATCAGTTCTGATGAAACACCTGAGCTGCTGCAGAGACAGAAGCAGCTGAAGGTTCAGCTTCTTTTCTGTTCCTCAAGAATTTCAAAGGTAAGATAGTAACCCTCAGACCTGCAGCCAGTGAGAGATATGTATGTGTTTGTTTTAATAATAGTAATAATTTAACTTTATGCACACGTCCATCCAGGGCCGACTTTAGGTTATTCGTCGCCCTAGGCAAGAGGGGACTTTGTCGCCCCCCCAACAAGTTGTTGTTTTTTTAAGTCTATACACAGTGTGTACACATTATTATTTACATATTGAGACAAAACCACGCAGTTCTGCGACACAACAAATTATTGAAAAATTTGAATGCACTATAGTACAATATAACAGCTACAGGTACAGTGAAAATATCCTGAGAACAACAACAACAACAACAATGGTGCAAAATCCAAAAGCAAAGCAAAACAGTGCCATCAAAATTAAAATATTAAAGTTTTAGTGCAAGGACATTTCTACGTTCCTGTTTGGTTTTACTAGTTAGTAACAAAAATATTAAAACCAAAGAACACAATGTGCAAACAACACAATAGAATTATATAAAAATTAAAATAAATATAAATATGCATAAATATGGATAAATAACATTTTTTATATTTAATTAAGAGAAAACATGGATGCAGTGACTGTAAATGGTGTTTTTCACGTTTATTAAATCTTTTAAAAACAAAAAAATATATATATAATTTTTTTGTTTTGTTTTGTTTATTTGGGGTGTGCAATGTGGCCCCCCTCCAGCAGATGTGTGTTTATATATCCATGCAATCCATTGTTTGATTAGAGCAGGGGTGTCAAACTTAGTTCAGGGGCCAAATATAAAGTAGTTTGATCTTAAGTGGGCCGCAGACTTTAGGCTGAAAACCAGCAATTTCAACAAGAATTTCCCCAAGTTTGCGCTTCAACATTTAAATGATACATTAAGTATGTAAGGCGCTGGCAATATCCAAGCAATAAGTAACAGATATCAATCCCTGCAGGATTTTTTCTTTTAAATTTCAATGACTTTTGTGACAATTCATTTCTGGAAATTGTTAGAAATAATTCCATGAAAAATGAGTCCTTTGAACAATTTGAGATTTAATTTGTCTCTCTCTCTCTCTCAAGTACCCCCTGAAGTGCCATCACGTATCCCTAGGGGTACACGTAACCCCATTTGAGAAACACTGGTCTATAGGGCTGGATTTAGGCCCCGGACCTTGAGTTTGACAAACTTGGATTAGAACTAATTTAAATTTTATGTTTTTGATTGTTTCATTTGTTTTATTTCATGCATACTACCTTTAAAAAAAACATTGATTTCTTTTTTTTTTTTTTTTTTACAGATTTCACAGCAAGTTTGGCGAAAACAAGGTCAGATTTTTTAAATTATTGAAAAATTTTCCTCTGTGTAACGATGTGTGTTGATAAATAACAAAATATGCAATAAAGAGGTGAATCCATAAAAAGCAAAGGAAACTGTGGATTTTTAAACTACAGACACACTTTTATCACATTTAATTCAGTCAAGACACAAGTGTGTAACCACATATCGAAGAGTCAATTATTTAAAATAGTGTTTTGTATGTTGTATGAAAATTGTGATGTTCCACCACACACGACGACTTACTCAACGAGCGTCTGAATCCTGGATCTAGCTCCGTTTGTGGCGATAAATGAAGAACATTTGGGTTTTTCTACTCTGTCTTAAACATTAAGCGAAATGAGCGAGTAACTGGCATTTAAATCAATAGGTGTGTGCGTGTATGTGTGGGTGTGGGTGTGTGGTGTGTGTGTCGTAATGTGCACATACAGCATGAATCCTGTGCCAAAAGGAAAGGCAGATGAAGCTCTAAATCAGCCACATGCTTACTAACAGAGGTTTGACCCAAATAACAGCGTAATTTATGACGGCTTTTAGGCTGCCTGGCAGCAATGGAAATAGAACAGAAAATTATGGGAGCCTGACCAGAGCCGTATCACTTCAGTTTATGTCCTCGTCTTTCACGAGGACACACGTCTCTGCTCTTTAATGATACAGAGACAGTAAATACAACATTAATGGATACGAGCTCCACAAACCCATGCACGCAATTATAGAAATGCACGTGAATAAGAATGTTAAACATGTGCTGGCAGTGGTTGGCACAGCTGTATGATCAGATTGAAAAAAGGAGTTCAGAAAATGAGGGAGAGACGGAGACCTGTGAGAATATGTGGACGAAATTAGAAATCATGGGATGTTTGCTACAGCCCTTTTCCCTCCCCAGGTCCTAAACCACAGAGAGAATCCAGCTGTTTAGGATTTATTTCAGCTGTTTTCTTTTTTCACCACTTTGTCGTTGTTAAGCTCACTAAAATTTTGTTTTGTGATGTTTTGGTCGAAGTAGAATCCAGATAAACTTGTGACTAACGACTGTTGTTTTTGAAGCACGGCCGACAATAAATGTTAGAAAATTTACCATCAAAAGACAATGAATCAGGAAAGAAAGTGAGAAATTAAAAACAGGAAATGTGAGTAAAACAAAACAGAACACAAAAATAAAATATTAAAATAAAATTAAATAGAACTAAGTCAAATTAAAACCAACTTACAATAAAGAGAAATAAAATGATACTGTGAAAACTAAAATATCCAAAATGGTGATGGACAGGAATGTAACAAAGTTTTGTAGACAATTTGTGACTTAAAAAAACAGCAAAATAAAATTAAGTCAAGAAAGTTTCAAAAACGCAAAGCTGCGCATTGACATTTGACCTTCCTGCCTCCCGTAGAAGCTCGAGCACTGCAGTGTTTACAAGATGAAGGACAATAGAGGATTCTCCGTTGACTCATAAGTCTCTTTATGGTGATGCACCAAAAAAACAACCCGACTGAAACGGCGAGTAACATCGGGGTCAGTGCGCGCTGGTCTGGATACGCGCCGTTAAGCGGCCGTAGTTCAACACATCTGAGCAACAAAGCCTCTTCTAAGCAGAGATTGAGACGGATCACAGTGAAAACAGTGGAAAGCTCACATAACAATTAAAGCTAGTGCTGTCAAGAGATTAAAATATTTGTGTGATTAATTAATTATGCTCTATTTAATTAATCTATTTTTTAATTGCACCTAAAAATTACTGAGAAACGCTCTCAATTTGAGGAATTTTCATTTAAATCACATTATTGTGACAGATCAAAAGATTGATATATAACAAAATGTCTTTATAAAGTAATTTATTGTTTTTAACAGACTTGAACAGATGCAGGCGTAGACATTTATATTATTATAGTATATTTATGTGAGACTTCTGGACTTATTCATTTTGGCTCTGAACTCTGTCATCTTGTCCAGTTTTGGCAACACGACGGGCTCGGGACATGTAGCAGTTAGCACTGTCAGTGTCATCGCTAGCCGCCACATGTTTAGCATTGTGGTGCTAGCCACCACATGTTTAGCATTGTGGTGCTAACGGAGGCTTCAAAGCTCCGGTGTTTGGCAAATTCTTTCTTGCTAGATTTGCACACAACTAAGCTTGTGTTTTTCATCTGGAATTTTTATTTTGGCTAAAATTAACACAAACAAAGCTGAGAAGCTCGGCAGTATTCTGTCTTGTTATTTTAGCCGGTGCATCAGTATGGTTTACCGGGAACACTTGAAATGAGAAGGTCCTGTGCTGTTTGGAGTAACAAAAAAAAAGCGTTTAACTGCGTTATTTTTTCTAGTCCATCATTTTTTCTTATAATCAATTAATCGCAATGAACGCGTTAAAGTGACAGCCCATGTTAAAACCCACACTACTGAGACAATGATTGGGAAATTGAAAAGCTACGTACTCCAAACACGAGTGATACTTGAATCACACACAGAGCGATGAAATAATAATAAAAATGATAAAAAACAGATAGATTGGTAAATTTTGTTTTTATTCTTTATTTGTGAAGCAAAACCCTCTCCAACATTTGCAGTCAAATTGTTTTTCATCTACAAAGATTTTAGTCTTCATGGGATTTCTTTAATTTTTTCGATAATCATATTGTGAGTATTTCATATTGTGTGTTGACTATTTAGTTACATAATGATGATAACTAATTCATAAAGAATAGTGAGCCTTAACCCTAGAACACTAGAAAAAAGTGTGCTTTGGAATAATAGAACATCCACACCTTCACAAACATTAGAAGATGCTGAAGCTAAAACAGAGACAATGACAATCACAACTTCATGAAAATATTGTAAATATGTTTGCTCAGGTGTAAATCACCATACGTGTTCGAGGATTATTGCTTCTATGTTAGCTGCTGTGAGACTGTAAAATTCTATTTGATTAATGTTTGTATTTGCATTACAGATGACTTTCCCCATTAGCTACACACACAGATATTTAGTTTAATATAATAGTTTAATACGCAGTTGTTTAAAATGAACGACGGATGCTTAACGTGACACCGTGTCGCACTCACTCACCTACAACCATCCTTCGCAGCACTTATTGACAGAGTGCTGAGGAGCACAGGAAGCAGGCAGTACATCAGTAATCACATTACACTCTCGCCTTTTCATTTGATACACTGCCTGATGATTTAGTTAATGTCGTCCATCGAATCAGGACAGACATCCAGAGCGTGGCGGAGGAGAGGAAAGGACGGTACACATGGGGGGGATAAGGAACACCCAATTTATGCGCTCACATTTTTCTCTGACTAATCATCGTGCAAATTAGCTCCTGCTTTCTGTTGATAAGGTCAGCTGTCAGTCTAGACGGATTTCAGAAAAAGGAATGGACACTAACGCACACACCTAATAGTCTGTGACACAGATTTCTAAACTGATTTTGCACTACAGTAACGTGTATCTTTCATTAGGGTGACCATACGTCCTCATGTCTTCTTTTTACGTCTTGTCCGGACCATCCAGCCAATTTTGATAAATACAGTAGACGAAAATATCTGGGTTTCCCATGGACCCTGAACGCATCTTGGAGAACAAGTTAATTGAAATGACGGTAACTCCGCTAATATTTGCTCTATCGGAGAAATTCCACTAGTTTCTGAAAACAAAGGAGTTGCTCTTTACAGTTATTACGGTTCTTTACGGTATATTTACTCACACCTGATGGAATTGAAGTCGACACACACGCAGCATAGAGAAGAGAAACACTGAAACAGACCAAATACTGGTGGATTTAATAAAAAAATGTCAGCAGGAAAATTCTCCTTGATGATAAAACCTCTATGGAGGTTCAGATAAACTTATAGGAAGTTAAGGTTACAGTTATTTATTGAATTGTATATTGAGTTATTTTTTGTTATAGTTTTAGTTTCTCATTAGCTGCACAAAATCTAAATAGTTCAATAAAAACTGGTGATGAAAACACCTGAAATAAGAAAAAAAAAAAACACTGAAATATTACTAAAAAGTTTTTACGCTTTCATGAGGAGGGATTTCATATGATTCAATATTGAAATGTGTCGCAAAAGCGCCATGGAAACACTTTTTCCGCAAATACACGTCACAGGACGTGACGTACCTGGTCACATGACCACTTCTCTGTGAGAAAACATGATGTGGTACATGTGGACAGAAAAGCAGACCCAGATATTTCTTATCATTAGACTTTTAACATTATTAGTGCCACATTAGACGTGAAAATACAAAATATTACAGAGTGTTTTGAGGAGGTTTGGAGCGTCCGTCTTTCTGTAGCAAAGAGTTCAAGGCTCCTCCCCAAAACAACCTTCAATGGAAACACGTTCAAAATGCAATTTTTCTTTGTGGACATTTAGAAATATCACTTCGTTTTTTTTTTTGCTAAAATCTAATGAAACCCAACTATTGTTTCAATGAGGTTTATGTGAAATTTTTCATTTACAGAATATTGTAATCATAATAAAGGTGATTGACTTGAGCATTTGAAATTGATTTTTAAACCTAATGGACAATAACTCTGATATGTTGTATTTTGCCGTTACATGGTAGATTCAAGGAAACGTTGAATCCTGCCGGGTTTGGACCGAATGTCGTCTTTTTGGTCATCAAAGTGTGGTCAGTTATTGGTAACAGACCCAATGGTATATTCAGCATCTTTTCATAAAAAGGCGCATGCTTGATGTGTTTAAAAGTACAAATGAACATGTAAGTAAGTCACTCTGAGTGGTGAATATGGACATTGACGGGGACAGGAAGGAGTTCTCCCCCCGTCATTGTGATGTATCCATTCAGACGATGGCATGAAAGCCTCTGCCAAAAGCTGAGTGTTTAATAAATGAAGATGAATGGCAATGGTTTGGATTGAAGGTGATATTTTATTTGGGATTTGATGTTCTCTCTCTTTTCTCTGGTAATGAAACAGCCTCTCACACAGCATGACAGCCTAGGAAATGGATATTGATTGGAGAAAAGGTGGCTTCGCTCTTTATTTTATTTAGCTTTCTTCTTCGGTCCTTCACTGTCCTTTTACTGTTTTTCACTCACAGTTAATTCTAGTGGTTTTTCTGGAGCCGATGTTTCCGCTTTATTTCCATTCCTTTGCTTTTGTTGTCAGGCCGTGGTAAAGTGCTCCACACAGCAACAGATTTCTGGTCGTAACGTTGTGGGTTTACAAGAAAATACACGAGTCTGTCTGTGTGTTTGAGTGCGTATTTGGCAAGACCAAAAAAGTGATAAATCAAAGAGTTTGTAGTGAATATAAAGTGTGCAGAACAACCACGACCACAACATCATCTCCAAAAACAACAAATACTGAAGGTAAAAGATAAAGAAAAAGCACAGAAAATAATGATAAATAACCTTTAATCAGAGTTTTCATTGGATTCATTGAGAGCTGCTGAGAAAGTTCAACATAAGATCAGCTCGATCAACTTCAGCTTTCTGGGAGTTCTTGTTAGAAATGGCTTCAAGTCAATTATTGATTGATCTGTGTAAAAACAATAATAATTTGTCTTTGTATCAAAAGTTATATTCAGCAGAGACGTAGTTTTTGGGCAAATGGAGCAGAATTCAGTTTTTATTTATTACTTATCTGTACTCTTGACAGAAGAAGAAAATAAGTACAACAAGACACACACACACACACACACACAGACAATACAACAATAAAACAATTTGTAGTAAAAATAGATATCTTGTGGAACATGGTCATCGGTTGCGATACATAATGTTTTTAAATTCGGAATTAATTATTCAGAATTAAGTGATTCAGATTTAAAATGTTCTGCGAAGCATTTACATGGAAATTATCATTCTGAATTGAGGATTACATGGAGAACACGTTCAATCGCCTATATTCAATTCTACTTAGGTCTGGGGGTTGGGAAGGGTTCTGATTGGACGGGGGGCAAACGTGACGTATTACGTCTATTGGAAGAAAACAAACTCCAGGTCCTGCTTCTTTTCCTTTCGGCTACAACATAGAAGACCACATAATAAGAACTGTTTTTGCTTTTATTTTGATTGTAGTTTGGAAACAGCAGCTCGACAATAACACGGTTTCACTTTGGTCATCTGAGCAGGAGAAGGAAGACCGTACTTTGGCCAATCAGAGCCAACGGTTAGTCCAATGGCTGCTCTACCTCCATCTACAGGATGTTGAGTGGAAGGAGAACTTTCTGTGTCCTGGTGCACGGCTTCATGTATCCCGATGAAGTCTGTTTAGTTGACTGATGTCCGTGTGCGTAATATCTTCTAATAATCTGTGAATTTTTGCATGTTTATGCTTCCGTCCATCCACTCTTTTCATTATATTTGTCTTCTAAGTCTCTTTTTAAATGAATGGTCTCAGCTCGAGTCCAACGCTTGCTTTGGGCAGCCATCTTGGATTGTCATCACTTGCGTGGAAAATGTGCCTCATCACGACAAGACAAGGGAACGAGCATGCGCAGAACGACTGGAATTAATTTAATTAATTAATGAACTTGCTTTATTTTTTAACATTGAGCGGTTCTCCTTGAACCAAGCAGCAGCCATGTTGAAAGTCTCAGCTCAGTCTGTCCCTGAACCGCAGAGATATTTGAGCCACAGACAGAGATTACTTGCTTTTATAGATAGATGACTGTTTAAATAAAAGCAGTGTCACATAAAAATGTATTTAACCTTGCGGACCTGCAGTTTTCTGTGACTTTATTCCACAGATGAGGAACATAAACACTAAACGCTGCTTCTACGTGCTTTGTTTTTGTTCTTGGAACATAAAGTAGGTTTGTCCCAGACGACCTGAGACCTCTGGGTGGTTGATATCGGAGTAGAATTGAAGGTCTGAGATATATTTTGGTCCCGCACCATTTAGTATCTTATAAGATAGTAGCAGTATTTAGTAGTCAGGGTAGTTAAAGGGAAAAACATTTTTATTCTGATTTAAAGGGGAATTAAAGATCTCATGTAGGTTTTTCCTAATGTTTCCTTTAGTGAATATTGTGTATTAATGCAAGAGCTGCTCCTGTGCTTTGGGTGTTTTCTGGTTCTGATGCTGAAAGTCGACCTAATAATCCTTTATTCTCGGTGATATCCTACTGTTCTTCATGTGCGGTTCTTTGGCTGCTTAATGCTGCATCGCAGCGTGTTAACAGCTTATACACGGACTGTGTGTCGGCTTTAAACTGGTCTTTTTTAGTGAGAGCAGCTGGCTGAGGCTGCCAATGACGCTCATAAAAGTACTGTAGATTAATCAAAATAATGAGGCGGCAAAGATTCAATGGTTTTCTCTTTCATATATAATGCACTGTTAATTTTAAAACATTGATTAAACCAAAATGCCATGTGTTAGAAATGAAATGTAATGTGAGAAAGCTTTTTAGTTAATGAATTATAGGCAATGATCCATAATGTAACAATATTGAAAACTGAAGTGTGTTATGTGCAAATAACCTATCGAGTCTAAAGTGTTGGCCAATATCAATATCAATCTGTTACAATATCAGCAAGAATAATGCATACTTTTATTACTAATTTTGTAGTGAGGAATGTTAGGTTTGATCAAGTGACATTACATCAGCCAAAAACAGTAAGTATGATAAAAACTGACCTTTTTATTATTAACCAATGGGTTACTGACATTTTAACCTTAAACATAAGAATATTCTACGTAAATAAAGTAAATTTGAAAACCCTGAAAATTAACTTCAATAAATCCAATAAAAACAGAATGTATATTGTAAAGTGCAAAAAAAGTTTAACTTAAACATAAGTATATTCTACAATTGAATAGAATAATAATAAATGATAAAACCCTGTCAAATAACCTCACTAAGAGCAGTCAGAGCACAAAACTCCAACAAACGGCAAATATCCTCTTTGACAGATATTAATATTTATCTGGATCAATGATCCTGATCATTTTAACATGATAATTCACACTTTAAAGGCTTGGAAAAAAATCAATATCCCATTAATAACCATACAGTAGGTCCAGATGGATGGGCATAAATGCATTTTTGCATTTATGCATATATATATATTTGAATCCAGAATCAGTATATTGATCTGGATTTACCTCTATTTGTCTATTTTTGGTTAAAATTTTGTCAAAATCAGCTCAGGACTTCTGACCTAATCATGCTAACAGACAGACAAACAAATTAATAAACAGTAAAAAGATCAAATAAAAAAATAACTTCAATAACTAATAAATTACAGTATATTTTTAAATAACATGACAACCACTAGTTAACCAAAACCTTAGCATATTCTACAACTGAATAGAATAATAATAATAATTTAAAAAAAACCTAAAAACTAACCTCAATGAATAAAAAAAGGTTTAAAAAAAATATGTTTTAGACTAAAGTGCTGAGATTTTAGATGATAAATAGATGGATAGATTATATTTTATTTTATCCCACAGTGGGAAAATTAATGCTACAGCAGCCAAAGACAAGGAAGCTTAAATATTGGATCTAGACTCCTATTGAGTGTAGCCCTCAAGGTACACTTTCAGAGGTACACTCTTGCCCCCAGTGTACCTCTGAAACACACACACACACACACACACACACACACACACACACACACACACACAGCCAGAAAAACAAAAAAATATCCTTTTAATGCACAAACACACACACACACACACTGCAACACACTTTTATTTTTTTTTATCTTTCACGCATACACCCCATTACTGTTGAGCTGTGTTCATTGATGATAACCTCTGTTGGAAACAGGATTATAGCTTTTGACGAGCCTAATTAATAAGGACCCAGCAACCACGATCAATGCCATTGATTAAACACAATGGGGGCAATTCATAATCGCCTGGAGGCCAAAGGTTAAACGACTTATTCAAGATCCTGATACACCATTAAACACTCGTGGACCCCTTCTTTTGTTGTTTCTGCTTCACATTTTGTTGTGAGGAATAATCGAGCCCTGATCAGACCGTTTGTCATTATAATGATCTTTTTCTACACTTTTCTACTTAATGAATGCTGATAGACTAATCAAGCTGGCACACGTCGGTAACGCCTGATATTGACTAGACAAACTGACAAACGGACTCAAAGACTAAATAGAAGAAGCCCCACTGATTAGTTATCCTTCTAAGTAAAATCAATACGATAAATTGCTCTGTGTTTATGTTCGAACCCACCTGGGTGTTTAGCTGAGGGATGTGTTGATGAATGGGTTGAGTCAACATAGACTACAGTTTGGATGTTGTATTGTCCAGATAGTTGAAGAATCGCTGAGTGCTGTCACATTTTAATACTTGCATATATTTGCTATTTTCTGTTTAAATATTTCGGGGGCCAGGCGGTCTAAATAGGAGCCTATCCTGTCCTATCCTACATGTTCTTCTTTCTTCTTCTGAGGAAATCCTACTTCCCACGTGTGAAAAATCTCCAACATGTGTACAAAGGTCCAGTCCCATTGCATCTTTTAACTAAGGGTGTGTTCCCACCGACTCATTTCTGTGCTCAAATAATCCGTCTCGTTTTGGGCGGTGTGAACACGCAAAGAAGACTGAAGGGATAAACCAGTAAATTCAAGGGCGATTGTTTCTGTTGATCTTGGTGCGGAAAAAAAAACAAAGTATTGGCAATGAAGTAGTGTGCACGGCATTGTGGGTGGTCAGGAGAACCTATAACGACTCGAAACAGGGCATTAAAACTAGCAAAAGCACGACAACTAGTTGCTGCTCCATTGTGGAATGTTGTGAAAGGACAAACGGGGAAGGCAGAAGTTTCTGCACACTCTTTAGCCCTCGCTTTGACCCATTGTTGATATAATGATCAAAGTACCAGCTGTCCTCCACCTACTCAGACCGAGTCTGGGACTACACGAGTGTAAAACACCAAAAATGTAGCCACAATACTGAAGACATTTTTGTACATTTAAACTTTTTGAAAATTAGACTTAAGTTCATTACTAGACTTTTGATTTATCAAAAAATGATCCTGCACCCTATAGTGTATCAAAAATATGTAACCGTAAACATGTAAACACATAGCTGCAAATTCTTGTTAAATACATTTTTCAATGTTCATTAAAAAACATTTTTTAATAGTATTTATGCAAAATGACATTATGATGCCAATAAATCCAACATCTCCATGTTGTCTAGATCTATTATGTGTCTTTTAAGGTTTTTGTCTTCACTGAATTTTTGACTGCAGTTGAAAATCTGCCTTTAAACGCTAACAACTGCTGTCTTGCACACAGGTGACTGGCTTAGTCAATTAGTGAAGCTAAAGGCATCATTTCCATGTCTTAATTAACTCAGTGAGATAGAGAATTGTCTATTTTGCATGAAATTATTCAAGCCTTAATGTAATAGAACATTTAGAATTGTCTAATTTTGCCTGGCCCCAACCATTGCTATGCAGCATTTTGATTTAACGAGTAACTAAACCCTAAAACCACTTTTTACTGCTGAAACCAACTGTATTTGGGTATGAAATAGTGTTGTTGATTAGTTTAACTCTTGACATAATAAAGTATTTAGATTTGGCGTATTTTGGTCAACAGGGCCAGCCTTGCCGTTAGGCAACCCAGGCGGTCACCTACGTTGCCATCTGCTGGAGTGGCACCAAATTGCACCCTCTCCCCAAAAACAAAATAATAATCTAAAAATGTATAATACATTTGAAACACACCCTTTTCAGTCACTATACTTGTTTTCTCTTAGGTATTATTTTACAAAATCTGTAAGTATACCTGTTGATCTTCTGCCCATATTTATGCTGTTTTATTGAATTATCTTTGATTTATTTTACATCCCTCATTGCGTTGCCTTTTTGCTCATGTAGTAATTATTGTTCCATTCTATATAATTCTGTTGTGTTGTTTGCACATTGTGTTCTTTGGTTTTAAGATTTTTGTTCATAACTAGTAAAATTAAACTTGCACTGAAACTTTTATATTTTATTTTAACTTTTGATTGTCACTGTTTTGCATTGCTTTTGGATTTTGCATCAATGTTGTTGTTGTTCCCTCAGGACATTTGAACTGTACCTGTAGGTGTTGTGTTGATATTTAAAATAAATAGACGTTAAAATAAATATAGGGTACTGAATGACCCTGTTGGTCAATGACACTGAGCTATTGTGTGCAGAGCGTTGACTAATGGATGAATGGATTTATCAGAACAGACTTGTACTTCAGACATGCTGTTTTCATCCTTCTTATGAAATGCTAATATCTGTACGTTCTGATCTCACTCTGGAGCTGCTCAGCGTGGCGTCTCCCTCGGCTCTCTCTTTCCTCTTGTACTTCACTTAATGCTGTGGACGTAGAAAGGAAGGCGAAGGCAAGGGCATGCAGCTCAGCAGCCAAGCTTTGATCAGCTCTCTTAAGTCAATCGACTCCCCTTTAGCGAGCAGCAGGGGTCGCCTTATAGGTCCGCCCCCCTGCTTTTCCATCAATGCTTTCAGCAGCAGGACAGGCAGAGTGGAAAAGGATGGAAAAAAAAGGTTAAAACAATTTTCCGATCAATCCGTTTGCTCGTGCTTTCTTCTGTTTACACTGGATTCATGATACAGTGAACATTGTTGAGCCAAATATCAATATAAACACATTATATAATTTTAACTTATTTTAAACACAAATGTGGATAAAATGTGTCCACCCAGGTGAACGATAGAAATAACATGAAAACTAAAATGACGTGCACACGCACTGATGTGTCGGGTTGAAACGGGTTAAGGCTTAAAAAGACATCGGCTTCATTCGGGTCGGAACGGACTTAGGTCTTTTATCAGCCTAATTAAAGATTTATCACCGATATCTGGCAAAGAGAAGATTTGGGGCTTGGTGAAGGTTTGAGTTTTTGAAGTCATTTTCTGTCGTCCTGTATGTCTTTGTTGTTTAATGAGTTCTGAGTCATTTTGTGTGTTTTGAGTATTTTTTCTTTGTATATTTTTCAGTTATTTGTAGTCGTGTGTGTTTTTGGAACACTTTTGGGTCTTTATTTAGTTTATCATTTTGGTTATATTCTTAACTTATTGTTGAATTATACTACGTTTTTGGGTGCCATTTTTCTGTATTTATGCTTTTTTTTTTTGGTGTATTTTTTGTGTGTTTTTTGACTCATTTAATGCATTTACTTTAGGGGCCCATGTTGAAAAATCCCATTGTTGTTGCCAGACTCCATCCCACAGGAACCATCTGTTGCAGTGAAACACAAGCTAAATGTAGAAAATTCTTTTTATCCATGCTTCCTTGGATCTTACATTATCCAGGCAATGATTTATAAAACACATATTCCATTTTACACTCTGACAGGAGTTTTTTTCTCACAGCTGTAATGCTATTTTCATTTTATGCGATTGTGAGCAGCGAGGCAAAGCTCTGTCTGTGAGTATCGTAAAGGACAGCAACAACCTATCTGACATTCAAATAAAGCACATTATAATGAGGAATGGAAAGTGCATCTACATTTTCCAACAATACATCTCTATTGATTGTGCTTACGGTATGTGTGTGTGTTTGGAAAGAGGAAAAAAAAACCATTGACGCTGCAGTTTAGAAGCTCTTAAAGTTCTCTCCTCTCTACTGATATCTATCTATCAACTAATAATAGTTACACAATTAAGGAGCTTTTTAGCTGAGACATTTTATCTTCACTTTCTTGATTTATCTTTATTTTAATTAACACACTTGCAGAATGTGGGCCTGTGCTGTGCATCTGATAGGGATTTAAGGTGAAAATCTTCTGTTAAAAATAAATACAACTTATTATGGTTTGTTCCTGTAAGTCAACACATTTACATTTTTTCTGTTGTGTGTTATTCAGATTCAGAAAACTTTATTTATCCCCGAGGGACACTTCAGTTTCAGTTACATCCCGACCAAGAAACATGAAAGACAATAACATATCACACTGGGAGACAGGTATGGGAGGACTGGGGAGCAGCCACAGCAGGGCGGCGCTCCGTTTCTTAGATGAGAAATATGAAAAAATGGGTAAAATGTAGAAGAGGTAAAAAAAAAAAAAAAGGCAAAAACCAAACTAGGAGAGAGAGGGGCGGAGTTTGGGATCATGAAAAAACTCTTCAGCAAACACTGCGACAAAGATCAACAAACACAACATTCAATTCAATACAACAGCCACAGGATGGCGCTGCCCTTACGGCTCACCTCCTGCTACCTCCTCCTCCTCCTTTACCTCCTCCTCTAGCCCCCTCCCCTCCTTCCTGGAGGAAGGAGGGGAGGGGGCTAGAGGAGACGGTAAAGAAACAGGTTGTGCTTGTGAATGTGGGAGTGAAGTGTTCAGTGTTCGTTTGAGATAAGCCTGTTTACTCAGACTCTGCTATAGTCTCTCATAGTTCTCCAGCCCATGACGTGGGACGGCGTTGCCATAGAGATGACCTTGAAAGTTTGTTACCCGAGCCAGATCGTTAGTGTTCATGACAAAATAAGAGAAAGGTCAGAGCGTCGAATCAACATCCATCCATGGAGAAAAAACAGACCTTGACAGGCTGTTCTCAGGGGGGCGGGCGAATGAGATGAGAAGATGTTTTCAGAAGGGCTGGACACAACATAACTGCCAGCCCTATTGTTCCTGGTCATTTGATCAATAACCTTGAGACAAACTCTCTACTCCTCTTAAAAATTCACCACGGTGGAATCCAACAGAGAGTTCTGAGAGTTCGGCGCCTTCCATCGATGACAAGCGCCTTCAAATATTGCTGCCAACATAATCCAAATTTTGCGATAAATCATGAAAATGTCAGATCCAATCAGCAGAAGACCCGTTATCATAATTCCAATCTGGTGGTGGACGTCTTCCACGACTTACGGACTCTCTCAATGGCTGTACTCATAGTTGAGAAATTTGACCAATAACGAAGAAAGAACCTGCTGATCAATTCCATGATTGAGATTTAGGATCAAAATGCAGATAGTGGCTCCAAATTATAGCTTGAAAGTGAAATCCAGTGAGTAGCTACTTTGCAAATGTTCTCCTAAAAAAGTGACATGTCAAAACTAGACACTACTTTTGTTGGTTCAACATCTCCAAACTCATTTTTTTAGTGTGTGTCATCTGTAACAGTCATACAAAGGGTTTAGAGTCATTTGACTAGGTTTGATAATTTGGTGAGTTACTGTACAGCAATGGTTGTAACATAACAAATGACCCGGGCAACTGGCGTCGTGCAGGCCACATGTGACTCTCGTTCTAATTTTGTGCAGTCCCCAAAGTAAGTAACTCCAAAACACACAAAACGACATCACAAAAACAAACTAAAAATTGCACATAACAGAAAAAAAAAAAAACAAATTATTGCAAAAACACACAAAATTATTTAAAAAAAATCAAAAAAGGGATTCCATAAACTCAATGAAAAAAGTTAGCAAAACATCCAAAATAACAACAGAAGTGGCTTTTTTTTCCTTTATCATTGCTCAGATTGGTCATTTTTCTAAAAGATGACAAAAAACTAAAAATGTAACCTGTAGATCAGAAATCACATTTTTGTGAACTTCGCTGTGATAAAAGTTACCGAGCAATTTTATGTTTTGCAATAGGCTTTTTATTGGCTGTTTGTTGCCCCAATACCACTTGATTATAGCTAAAAAATGATATCTCTAAAGGTGGGAGCCATTTTAAGCTACAATGCAAACTTTGTTTAACCTGTGTGAATTCAAGCTAGAATTAGATTTTGTCATAATTCCTTTTGTTTGGTGCAATGTGAGTTAAAGCCAAAGCTGATTAATTGTCGATACATTTCATACATTGGAGGACCCCTGTCCTGCCTGTCCTGCCTGTTTGAGCTGTTACCCTGGTCCACTACACCTGATTATCAGGGTACAGCTCGTTATCAGTCACAGGGGTTCTCAACTAGCTCACCCTGGGACACACATGTTCATTAAAATGCAACCCACTTTTTTTTAGAATTCATTCATTTATTATTTCAAAAACAAACATAATATTTTTTGAAACATAAATCTATATATTGTCCTGTGCAATGTCAAAATCAGTTTCTTTCAAAATAAAAGACAAGTCCAACATCAGACATTAAGTATTTATTTTTGACCAGCTGCCCGCGACCCACCCAGTACGGGTCCCCGACCCACCAATTGAGAATCGCTGCTGTAAAACATGCTGAATAGGTTCTGGATAGGAACTGGATTTAAGCACCGCTGGTGAATATCAATGTTGCGATCTCAACTATTACTGCAAACTCTGTGCGGCCGTGCAGTTCTACCCAATCACCACAACATTTCCGCAATTTTGATCAAACTGACTCAGCCAAGAGTAAATGCTAAATGGACTTTATTTATATAGAGCTTTATCACCACTGAAACAGTCTCAAAGCTTTACATATCAGCTCATTCACCCAATCACTCTCACATTCACACACCAGTGGGACAGGACTGCCATGCAAGGCGCAAGGGGACCACTGGGAGCAACTTAGGGTTCAGTGTCTTGCCCAAGGACACTTCAACACATAGTCAGGTACTGGGATCGAACCCCCTACCTCTCGATCAGAAGACGACCCTCTACCACCTGAGCCACGGTCGCCCGTGTGTTACGTGTTGTGACAAATGACGTGTACCAACAAAAATTTCTGGTCAATTTGGTGGCACAACGTGGCTGAAGTACGTCCGCCTTGTGTAAGCCACCATCAGGTTCCATGGGAGTCCCTGGACTGACCGGAATCAACATTTAGTCTGGTTACAACAGCCAACGTGACTTTCCTGAACAAAATAGCGATAATCGTGTTTCACGAACACAAGTGTTAAATTATCTCTGGCTGCTTTTAAAGAAAATAACCTGAATAAACTTCTATTATATATGATCTTTGATAGAGCTTGTTACTAAAATCACTATGGGTACCATCTAAAACGGTATCATCGGTACTTGCGCCCCCTGGTGTCATCTTCACCCCCAAATTTACAAATTGCTGAACACATATTGTAAGACTCTTCTGCAGCAAGATTGTATGTAACAAAATCCACGAGTAATTATGCATTGATGTGATTCTTAGAGGAAAATAACCATTTATTTATTTTCTTATTTTTAGTATTTGTTTCAAAAACTTAAACAACCACTGATTCTCTACGTAATATTGTCTGCATTGTAAACCTTTAAAATGTGATTGAAATGATCCATATCTTGATAAATTGCTGTGAATCTAACACTTTTCTGGATTGTTATGAACAAATTCAAAGGCAATCAGGGTTTTTTTTTTTTTTTTTTTTTTTTTTTGCAAATTGACCAGTTTATGCAACTTTTGCTGCAATTATTTTAAAAAGCTGCCGCAAAATCAGGTGTTTTCGGCCGCAACAATTGCAGAAATTGTCCGCAAAATGCTGCAGGGATTGCAATACATCCTATAAGGCTTCCACTATGTGTGGATTATCTATTATAATAATGATCACTTGTGTCCTTGTGGGGATTCTGTCCATCCATGCATGTATTGTCCTTTCTAAGTGAGCCCGCTGTGAGTATCAGGGTAACTTGTCAGAGAAAGGGCAGTGAGGTGACAGATAGGACTGCAGAGAGCTAAGTGAAGTGACACCAAGAGAGGCCTCTGGTGACATTTGCTAATGAGGGGATTTTGAGCAGAAGCATTGTCTAAAAATCCACTTACACCATTTTACAAAGACTGAACTATCAGTTAATCCAGTGGTTCTTAACCTTCATCAGCCCAAAACCTCCAAAATAAAGATAGCAGGGACCCCCACTGTAGCTGAAGGTGGTTGAACACAGACATGAACATTGAAGAACAGTCATGTGGAGACAGGACCATCTATAAGGGGAATAAAGGGGAGAGATTTTTGGGGTCCATCCATAAAGTCAGTAAAATGATGGTCCATTGTTCTATGAATCTGTGATAACCACATTTATTTATTCATCTGAATAATATCCACTGTTATCCAGGAACGTTTATTATTATTATAGTCATCTTAAAGATGGAAATCCTGGTTTTAATCACTAATAAAATGGTTCAAAATGACAAAAAATGGTGGTGAAATGGGATTTTAAAAACCGCAGAAATTGGTTAAGTTGCGAATTAAAGAAAACGTGGTTTAAAAAATGTATATGTAATTTAAAAAGTAGGAACAATTAGTTTAAACTAGCTAATAATGTGCATAACAAGTCATGAATGTGGTTAAATTAGCAAAATGAATCATGAAATATGTTGAAAACAGGTTAAAGGTGACAATAATAGGTCAACATATGTGACATTAGGAGGAGAAGTGGTGGAAAGGGTTTATAAGTGTTGAACATTTGATGCAGAAATGGGAGTAATGTAGCAAAAATGCATTTAAAGGAGCAAAAAAGTGATGAAATTAGGTTAAAATGTGACAAGTTTGGTGTAGTTGCATAAAAAGGGTAAAAATAAGGAAAAATGGGCTCAGATTGTTCAGAAAATATTCTTTGTTTCTTGAAGGCGTCGAGAAACCCTGAGTTGATCCACTGAGTTCTTGTCTGTTTTAAAGCTGTAACTTCCTGCACAAAATATTACGGCAGTCCATAAATGCATGCATACTGTATATCTATGCAAATACACCATTAACCCATTTAAAATGTACACTCTGAAATGCCTGCGGTAAACTGATGTCAAATGTAGCAATTTCAGAGTATAGCAGTACATGTGATGGAGCCCAGTGGGAACAGATCATTGACAGTCTGTGTGTGTGTGTGTCTCTCTCAACACGCCCCCAAGCCTGTCAATGACTCAAACTGGCTAAGTCTGCAGTTAATTAAATGTGTTTGTGAATGTTATTATAGGCAGTGTCTAGATGCTTTTTTGTGAATAAAGTGAAAGGGTTGGTGAAACATCTGACAGTTTCTATCTCACCATCAGGCATTAAATAAAAAGATGAAGTGTAATCAGTTATGGTCAAAGCGGTGGTTGACGACTCTAGATTTACAACAGCCATTTAAAATAATAATATATATTAACCACTTAACGTCCAACGTCCTGAATACGGGTCAATATGCATGTTCTCACCCATTCACGTTAAATGCTTCTCAAATACAGCAACATATCACATAATCATATAAACCATTGTAAGACGCAACCGTCACAGCAAACACTGTTATTTTGTCAAACTTAGGGGAAAAAAATGGCGACATAACCAATCAGCACTGTTCACCTTTAAAGTGACGCCATGTCTGACTGAATCCATATATTCCATTTAAAGTGGTCTCAAAATATTCCTCAGACATTAAAAAGTTGAATGAATCCCATCATTTAGTCCAAAATACAATAAATCTACTGTAAAAAAAAATTAAAATGTAACGTCCTATTGCTAATTTAATGCGGCCCCTAGAGTAAATGTACATAATGACAGAAAAATACACAAAACAAGAGTAAGAATACATAAAAAAATACAAAGAATTACAACATTGCAGGAAAATACAGTAAAGGACATGATAAAAACACAGAAAATTCACAACAGTGATACAGAAAATTACTGTGTGTGTGTGTGTGTGTGTGTGTGTGTGTGTGTGTGTGTGTGTGTGTGTGTGTGTGTGTGTGTGTGTGTGTGTGTGTGTGTGTGTGTGTGTGTGTGTGTGTGTGTGTGTGTGTGTGTGTGTGTGTGCGGCAAATATCTCCCTGACGCGATGCCAGTTCGACCTGAAACTCGGTCGACGGGTTCCAAATACCCCGAGTGTGTGTATCTGTTATTTTGGAGTCATTTTGTCATTTCAAAATGTTTATTTTAATTTTATTTCACTTCTGGACGGCCCCGAAATGAAACCTATTCAACTTTTGACCTCAGGGTGTGAGGGGGCGCTAGCGCACCATCTATATCTATTTCACCTCCTCACGCAAGCAAGAGTCACGTGTGCAGCCAGAGCCAATCGCTGCGCACACAGCCAAGCAGACACGGTCAAAACGTTAATTTTATAATTACGTCCCTCTCGGTAAGAGCGCGGTATTGAGTGTGTGCTACAATCATTCTGATTCTTCAGACAGAGGAATGTAACGTTTTTATGAGCGGATGGTCCACAATGATTATTGTTTGTTCTGCGCAACGGTGAGTGTTAATTTATATATTATTCTATGTGCTAACAAAGATGGTAGCAGCTACAGTGTAAACACACACATGGCTGATGCGCGTGCACAGAATAGATGGATGTAGACACACACATACACACACATAGTATAATCTAAAATATACTAAATGAGTAAAATAAAACAAAAACCTAAAGAAATGCACAAAACTACACTAAAAAAAAGATTATGCACAAATGACGTAAAACAAAGAACTAAACAATATTTATACAGGAAGTACACAAAACAACAACAGAAATGCACAAAAATATACAAAAGGCTCCAAAAAACATATATTACAGAAAAATACACCAAACAACAACAAAAATATGAAAATGACTCAATATACACAAAACTAAATATTTATACAAAAAATGCACAAAAATGACAGAAATACACAAAACTACATAAAAAACAAATACAAATACACTACAATGGCATCAACAAACAATAATTAAAACAAAAAAATATAAAAATTAGTATAAAAAAAACCCAACACATTCATCATACACGTCTCATAGAATTAAACCAGGGAAAGTGCACACGTTATTTTACTTTAATAATGCTACAGAGTATGTTATTATTATGCCCGTAATTGTACGTAACTCCCCTTAAGCGCCCACTATATGAATGCATACTTCCGACGGGCACTGTACTAGTTATTCTAATGCTGACATGAATGTTGATCATGTGACCCTCTGATCAAACATGTTTGTGGCCCCGCTGTGATAAAAGTTGCGTACCCCTGCCTTAAAGTACCACCCGTGGCTAAAGGTTAGCAAAGCCTTTCTATAACTGTGTGTGAACAGGACAATGAACCACTCTGAATGTTTAGCTCTATGTGATTGATGACTGCATTAGACAATGTCTAACAATGCTTTGAAGCTCATCTCAGGCTTCAAGCGTGTCATAAATTCTCTGAGGCAGTATAGAAATCTATTGCGGTGCATTACACATGCATTGATTGATGCAATTTATTGCATGTGTTGCATCAATTGAATTAAGCATTTGCATGGATTGGATCAATGGAGTTTTATTTTCCCACAGGTGGTTGAACAGATTAAACCCAATATCACATATGGAAATGATTCCTTTTTTTTATTTTACTTTGTTGCGTTCACGCAGACATTTATTTTTCCACAAAATTGCACATTTGAATGTAAATCACGATCCAATGTTTTTGATCCATTGATTCATAGTTTTCCTCTTAACCGTATGTCAATTTTTAAGTAATATTTTGTATTTAATAATAATGAATGCCTTTTAAAGTAAATGTTAACTTATTCAAATACAGACATAGGCAACTGTTGACTCTTGGTCTAATTAAATGCACATAATAACTCCAAAAAATCAAAAACAATTACAGAAATGCATAAAATGATAACAAATATATACAAAAGGAAATCAAAAGTGCATCAAATGACTGAAAGAACAACGAGCAACCACAGAAATTACTCAAACAACACAAAATGACAAAAGGCGGGTTTGAATCCGATATTGGCAGCCACTGTTCTGTGGCTAAAATGTAGCTTACCACCACCACTATGACTAATGTGAATGACTGGTGTGAATTAATAATAGTTTCTGTGACACATTTTGAGTCTCATTAGGAAAAAAAAATGGATGAAATGACAGAAATATACACAAAAGTTAAAAAAAAACACACACGGTCTAAAGCAGACAAACCTTGTTCTTCCCTGTGTTAACGCTCAGATGAGTCATTATTCTACATGCTAACATGAATGTGGATCACGTGACGCTCGGATTAGAAAATTCCAACAATGAAATGGATGTTAATCTTCTGTAAAGTTATCTACAGTAACTCAGTCACTAAAATCTCTATTATTGAGAACAGCTCATGTGTTGATTTATGATAACTAAGTATTATTTTAATTTATTCTCATTATTGTAGCAAATGGCACTCGTGCGCTTTTATTTTGGAAGTCAGAACGTAGCTTGGCAGTGATTTCAATTATGATGCATTTGTTGGCAAAACCGATAAACAAGCAGCTATAGAGCAAAAGTGATACAGATGCTGTGTAGGGGGTGGGGTGGGGGGGGCTCAGATAAGGAGAGGGTTTGAGTGGCTATCGAGCGCTGTAAGAGCCAAATGGGGACGTAGATACTGGCATCAACCGGACCCTCTGGCGTGCGTGTGTGCGTGTGTGTGTGTGTGTGGCCTCCTTAGAGTTGCGCCAGGTATTGATTTTAGTGAAAAAGGATCCGAGGACACAAGCAGTAGCATTTTTTTTTAAAGTCTCCCTATTCACATCCATATCTATTGATCCATGCTCACATTTACCCTTTAAGTAAAATATGTGGTCGTCCTTCTTCTTCTTTTGTTTTTCCACATCTGCTCTTTGTCTCATCTTTGTTTTCTTTGTCGTTTCACGTTTTTAAGTTAAACTGAATTTTATTTTCTTGTGTTTTGCACTTCTTTTGCCTCCTCTCTTGGAATTATTTGAACTATTTAAAAGCATGAAAATATTTCCTGATTGTTTCCACGCCACTCCTGTGTGAGTGATTGAAAGTGGTTCTTTTATGGATGTTTATTTTTCTAATGTTTCCTATAAAAAAAAAGGATTTTCATCTTTTATCTCTGACAGCGATAAATTGGGTGTCGCACAATCACATTTAGCAACGACGAGCTGTTTTCAACACACACACACACACACACACACACCTGAGCGAAACAACTTTGTTCTGTGCTTGATGTGATTGGCTGCGGATGCCGCTGTCAGACATGCAGCAGGAGTAAAATATGGCTGATGTCGTTATTGTGGACAGTCATAACTTGGCTTGTAAATCTCTTCCTGAGTGAAAAGAAGGGGGGAAGTGAATATATTATCTTGTTGTACTTCATCTTTAGCCTTTATATCGGCTCTTGGTTCAGAGCCAGAGACCATGGAAGTCGTCTTCATAATGTGAATAATCTACAGAGGGAGATAATGTTACTGCCCCGTCATCTGATGTCCTTTTAATTACTGCACACGGACACGGGGCACGCCGTTGATCTTCTTCGTCGTCTAAGGGCTCAGAAAATGGATGGAAAAAATGGAATATACATCCTGAAATGGAAAAAGTTCATTTAAAAAATATATATATTTCTCTTTATTTAAAATGTCGCTAACAAGACATGGAAATGCCTCACAAGCATGTTTTTGGGAGATTATTACACGTTCACTAACAATTTTTCATCGGAAAACGTGAGCATGGATGTCTAGCAATCTGGACAAATGGATGAATCTTGCGCTAGATGTTGAGGTTTATCTAGTAATCATGTTATATTGTGATTGAAAATTAATGCAGAGCTTCATCTGATTTATTTATTTGTTGAGTATTCAAATCTAAATAAGTTCGGATGAACTACGGCCGGGACCACGGAACGTCTCCACGCTAAATAGCACGTACCACGTTCCCGAGAATTCAGACAAATGAATCCGTTTCACTGAGTAAAAAAATGTCTCAGAGAGGCTCTAGACATTCGCTCATAGAATATCCATGTCACATTACAGACCGATTCAACGAGCATTAACGGAGGAGGAGTCATTTGAAAAATGGGGCCCCCCCGTAACACGTACGGGGTAATGAACTCCATTTATATATTGGAATGTACCAATGATTCAGTACCACCAACCGTTGTAATATTTGACTCTTAAATGGACCTCAAATCAAAAATCAGGCTCCAAGCGTTGATGCGTACACATCTATAGACTATAGCTAGCACATTTTAGCCTGATCTGTTCATAAATAACAGAAGTAGTGATTTTAACTAGTTTACACAACAAGAAGAAGAAAAAGAACAAAGTGAGTGTGTTTTATGTTCGGTAGCTCGGCCTAAAAATGTTCTGGTACAAAGACTGGTTTAGCTAATGAGGTATTAGCTGAACTGGTGATCATTTTACCTGGTGACACCACGCGGCAGGAGCATCTCCAATCACATTGCTGTGCGGGATTTTGTGCACAATGTGAAGGTGATTCACCAGTTAATTAAGGTTTAGGTACACCCACAGGTTTTTGCTGACTCACCACTGGGGGGAATTAAAATAAAGTGCCTGGATTATGGACATAGCTCCTAATCACAGCAGCCCCGCCACAGCGCTGCGCTATGATCACTACAAACACACACACACACACACACATTCACACACAGCGACAAGAAGTACACACGTCCGCGCACAGACAGAGTGGGATACACACACTATGTAGATACACACATACTGATTAGACCAGAATCTGCTCTTTATAGAAGCACACAGTCACAAACATCACTGTATTGGTGCTGTCAATCAATGCTCACTGAGGGCTGTGATTGGAGGAAACCCTCTTCCGAACTTTTATAGGAGAGGCGGGGCCTACTTTCACTGTTGGCCCCGCCTGTTTCAGCCAATAGCAAAACTCAATTGTAATAGCAGCGTTCAACCCTTAGAGGACATTTTACAACTAAATACGCAAAATTGAAATACTGCTTATTAAAATGTGAAGATTGGGCCTAGGATTAATAAATAGCACTACTTAATATACACATAAATACAGTATGGATTCAGCAGAAAAAGTGGGTTGGGGGTTTAGATTCTCTTTAAGTCTTAAGTCATCAAATTTGTAACTCCATAATAACACTTCTGATAATATATAATAACAGTAGCTACTCTATTTTCTGTTTAGCATCTTTAGCACAATTTCAGTAAGTTTATTAGCCAGTAAGCTAATCTGACTAGGGAAAGTGTGACGTGATGCGTGAATGTTTAAACCCTGAAACAGAAAACCAGAGGCCCTAGTTGTCATTATTTCATTGCCTATATTTGGTTCTTTACTTCTCTATCTGACTCCAGCTTAGCAGCAGGATTGAGCAGACCTCCACCATCTAGCGCTCAACAACTGATAACGTCAACCATGCGGCGTGTGACTGACAGCTGGGTAAAATGACTGTGGCAGCACACAAGGGGCATAGAGAATCCTTTTTTTCTGGCTGCACCACAGTTGGTTTTGGCAACCATCTGTCAGCTAAAAAAAAAAAACAGGAGCCGCTCACTATCAGTCACGGCTGACCCCCGGTCCGTCGCCTGAGAAACAAGTGTGGAGGGTAGAAGCTCCGAGCAACACAAACAAGCATGAAGATCAACAGATGGCGCTCTGTCAATCATCTTTTTCACTTTGTTTGATTTTTTAAAAATTTTTTAGATGCTACAACTTTCCCTGTTCTCCATCTTCACTCGTGTAAACTCTTCTGAAAATAAATACTGCTTTCAGGAGATTAAAAAAATAAGCAATTTATTATTAATGTTGTTTAGCTAATTCCTCTAATTAATCGCACCTAAAAATTTCTGAGAAAAGCTATTTTCATTTAAATTAATTAAAAGTTTGATATATAACAAAGTGTCTTTATAAAGTCATTTATTGTTTTTAACAAACTGTTTATATTCCTCTGTATTTGATACTAGGGCTACTGACACATTTAGTTTGGACCATCAGGTGGAAATATTGATGTTTACTTTAGTCAATCTCTAAATAATAAAAAATACAAAAGAACCTAGAATATTTGTATTTCATGAAGAAAATGCAAGTGAGGATGCAAGTGTTGGCCGTGTTGCATTAGCTTAGCATTAGAACAAGTTAACTTAAAACATTAGCTAGCATTGACATTAACTAACATTATCATAACAATACAATTAGCTTAGCATTAATGTATGTTAGCATTAGTCAACATTAGCATAATTGAACATTTGCATAATTTTGCATTAGCATAATTTAGCTTTAGCATTAACTAGCATTAGGTGGCATGAACATTAACTAGCATTAGTTTAACATTAGCATATATTAGCATTAGCTAGCATTAGCATAAGTTAGCTTTAGCATTAACAAGCATGAACATTAACTAGCATAACTTTAAAATTAGCTTAGCATTAGCATTTGTTAGCATTAGCTAATATTAGGATATGTTAGCATTAGTTGACATTAGCATAAGTTAGCTTTTGCATTAACGAGCATGAGCATTAACTAGCATAACATTAACATTAGCTTACCATTAACATTTGCACTAACCTAGCATTAACATTAAAATTAACTTAGCATTAGTATTCGCCTAGCATAGCACTGACTTAGCATTAACCTAGCAATAGCATTAATCTAGCATTAGCACTAACCTAGCATTAACACTAACTTAGCATTATCCAAGCAATCGCATTAGCCAATCAATAGCATTAACTGAATTCATTAAAATCTAAACGTTAAATGTAACTCTGCTAACCAGCCCACTTTGTATTATTTTTATTCATTGTCTTTACACATGACGACCAATTTAACAATTACATTCCACATTTAGATTTAGATTTAACATTTATATTTATGTATTTTTCATGTTTACACATATTTAACAATGATATATAACATGCTGTTTTACATGAATTTGTCTCAAATAAAAGAAAAAATAGCTAATTGTGAGGAAAGTGAGTGAAATGAGTTGCTACATTCCGCACTCCAAACAACTGGGCTTTATTTTCCATCTGGTGTTTTTATATAAGCCAAAATTAACGCCAATGAAAGCTCGGCAGTCTCCCATCTTATGTTGTAGTCTGTGCATCAGTATTATGGGTATACTGGGAACTCTTGAAATGAAAGGTTCCGCGCTGTTTGTAGTGCAAAAATTTTTTTACGTTATTTAGATTTTTTTGTGGGTGTTTTTTTTAATTGGAATTAACACATTAAAGTCGCAGCTCTGAAAATAATATCCTGTATGATGTATGATGTCCGCTGTCCTCCGTCAGACGGTTTCATCCCCAGGTGTTACAGCTGCACATGTGACATGAGCTCTTAGATTGCTGTCATTACGCTCGCTCCGGGATATTTCACTCAGACTGTAATTGGAGGTGGTGAGAATGAAAGGACTTGGTTTTCCTACTTTGAAGATATTGATGGCCAGGTGTATACGTGTGTGCATGCATGTGTATGTGTTCCAATATAGGAACAAAATAAAAGGCTTGAAGTGGGGGACGGACATGCAGATGTTTGGATAATTAGACGGTAAAAGTGTTTAGTTATGTCATCCTCCAAGTCTTGTTTTACATACGCAGAGTTGGTTATGATACAGTTTGCCCAAAGTCATTTGAAAAAAAAAATACAATTCTTAAAATAATTTACATAAGATACAATAATTTTAGATGCAATAAAACAGTGAGTGAACATAATATATATGAATTAATTTGTTGTTCTTTGAGGAAATACAAGTTACTCTTTGGCGTTTGAGTCATGTTGTGACGTGTAGTACACGTTTTCAGTGAAACAGTCCCAAATTTTTCAGACTTTAGGTTGGTTCTTCTTCACAGTTCATGTTATGGTACTGCAGCAAAAATGGAGCAGAAAACATTTACAATATTTTACAACATTAAAAGATGCGTCGATAATTTTTTTTTGTCATCAACATTATCAATTATGTTACTAATCATTTTTGCATTATTGTTTATATATTACACACATTGTGGTTGGTGTGATACTCGAGTCTTTATGTTTAATTCTATTTTTTTTTTCGCATCAGGAATCTCAAACTCCGCCTATTCCTCCGTGTCTTGTTTTAGTGAGCTGTCGTCACGCCATGACACAGGTTCACTACTTAATGTCTTCTCTTCTTTCTTTTTTCCGGTGCCTGATTACAAAGTGCGAGAGCAAGGCGTCTAACACCTTATTAATGATCTGCATGTTGAACCCCCCCCTCCGAGACAAGAAAAGATATAGGACAATCTGCTCTTAGGAAGAAAAAGTCCTCTTTTATGCTCTGAGTAGAATTAATCTGCATGTAGAGCCATAATTCTGCTGAAACAGGGCAGAATGTGCACTTTAGGAGAGAAAAAAATCAACATGGAAATGTAATTTGGCGTTGAATGAACACTTTTTTACATATTACTGTATGAGATGCAAATGTGATGAAGTCCCTTTGAATAATCATCTATCTTTAAAAGGCTGAACCTCACTGGGAGGTAATTACACTGCTGCTGATCATTAAATAACCCCTGCACGCTCACACATCTTCTCATTGTCACACCTCCAGACGCTTTGCTCACACTGAAGCTACAACACCAGGGTTCACACGCTGGGTTTATTTCATCAACGTGTTGGTCACACAAAGCCCTGGCACAAAAAGACACTAATGCATAATGGCAAACAGATCACAACTCAGAGATGTTCTCAATATTTCATTTTATTTATATTGTTTTACCTTGCACATGCTGTCGTAGGTCAACACTACATGTAGTGCAATGTATGCATGTTATAATTGCAATGAATGAAACAAATACATTTATTTTGTTGCATAACAGTGACCATCACCAGTTAAATGCAGAATATAAAAGAGAGGGCAGTGTTACACCTTGATTAGGGGGAAAGGAACATGGGAGAGGGACTTAGGGTGGGACAATGGAAGGAGTGGTTGACAGTCACCTATTTTGGTTGTGCTGAAAGTGTAATGTGATGCTGATTTTGTACATATTGGTTTTGTTTTTGTTTACTTTGTCTGCGCATGATGTCAAAGGTCAGCATTACATGTAGTGCAATCTTTTTACAACAACTATACATGTTTTGTTATTGTATTTAAATAAAAACATGTTTTCTTGAATAATTGTGACCATCACCAGCCCTCCCTAAGGAAGGGTAAGAAACGCTTTATTAAGATGGAAGATATACATGGAAAGGGCAGTGTTACACTTTGGTGAGGGGGAAAATCAACAGGGGAGAGGGAGTTAGGGTGGGACAATGGAAGGAGTGGTTGACAGTCAGCTGTTTTGGTTGTCCTGAAAGTGTAATTTGCTGCTACTGTTGTGCAAGTTGTGTTGTAGGGTGTATTCTGTTGAACCGTTATGGTCACGCAACATTCGGTTTAAGTGGAGAGTGTGAGTGTTTACACCTCGAACTGACCGTTAGGTTCAATGTATCTAAAGTCAAGCTTGATACCAGCTTTTTTCTTTCTCTTTTTACAATTTACAAATATCTGCAGTACTCTTTATTTTATTCTCCACCACCACCACAGAATACGGTGTAGCAGCAAATCTTGTGACCCAACACAATGATGGTTCTGGTCGTTCCAATGCTTAAGTCCGTTTACTTTCTTTAATTTCTGCCACTTTAAGTCTTTGTCCAAACCCGACCGTCATTTCGATCATTTTAAGACAAACTCGGGCCGTGTTTGGACCCTGCATGATAAATGAATGGTCAGGTACGGTACCCAGAAGCGCCAACAACACAAGACACCAACAAAAGTCACAACACAACAGAAAAGGAGGGATTATTTTCAAAATAAAATACTGTGTTCAAGGCGGATTGACAGAAGTTACCCTGGTAGAGGAAAACACCGACCTTCCAGAGCCTCCAGCGGGACCATTTTAGACTCGAAACCATTCTTTTGGGTTAGGGCCAGGTCGGGACTTCTTTTGTGGCCCGTTTAAAGCTCTAACAGCCACTGATGGTGGCTGAAATCACCATTTAGTCGGGTCACTGATTGCGTCACAACTCCTCGTACTACTGACACACAGCATGGCTGCAAGCACGTCTATCAAAATGCCAAGTTTAATTAACTTCCTGTCTGCTCTTAAAGGACTTTTACAGAAAACAACCCAAGAAAAGCTTGAGTACACACCTACCCTTTAGGATTACTAGAATATTTTTAGCCAACTGCTCAAAAAAATATAATTTTATTTTAACTGTTTAGTCTGCATTTCTGTTTGATCAAACACTCAAACTCCACTGAACAATCAATGAGGTTGTACAGCAGCGTGTTTTATTGAAAATACTAAGGGATTCTGAATAAGCAACAGGTCATAATTTTTACTACATAATTTCACCGTAAGTGTTATTTTTTTGTTGTTCTTATGATGAACCATAAAAAAGGAGGGTTTCTATTCAGTGAAAGATATGAGTGTAAAGACATTAAAGTCAAAGCTGAACTGCACATTTCCTCCTCATGCATGGCAGACACAGCTCTCCAAAAACTCATTATGCTTGTTGTCAAGAGAAGGTCAGTCCTATGACACAGAGCTCCAAGCTGCCTGAAGGAATTTAGTATGGATCACCTTTTTTACGACACGCAGAGCTCAATTCAAGCTGTCACCACACCAAAGGGAGTAGAAATGCATTACCAGCCAGGATTATAATACGCTTTATTATATAGCTTGTATGCCAGCTCACGGTGCCGCGGGGCACTGGAAGGAGCAATTACTACAATAGGGATGTGTGTTAATACGTGTGTGTGCAGTCTGCTAAATATACTGGGCAACATTTACCTCTCAAACCAAATAAAGTCCAAATCTAAATGTGTTATTTTCACTGTGATGTTTAGAATTTCAGTAGCAAATGCATGGTCCATGCTTTATAATGTTTATATTTTGATAGCGCTTTGAGATGACTTTTGTTGTAATTAGCGCTATATAAATAAAGATGAATTGAATTGTTCACGTTCACAACCTAAATAGAATCCATTAGAACATTACAGTTTTCTGCAAAATGAGAGATACTTCTAAAATGTTGATAAAGTATAACTGTGCTTTTAACGCGTTTCCATTGAAGGTTGTTTTGGAGCCTTGATCGTAACTTTGAGACTTTGCTGAAGAAAAATGAACGCTTCAAACCTCCTTGAAACACTCTATATTCCTTTGTTGTCTAATATTTTTCTCAAGTATAATTGTTAAGAAATGTCTGTCTTTTCTGTCCACACGTACCACGCCATGTTTTCTCAGAGAAGAGTGGTCGTGTGACCAGGTACGTCACATCCTGTCATGTGTAACTGCAGAATAACAGTTTCTATTACATTTTTTTTGCACTAAAATTCAATATTGAAACATCTGAAGAACCTCCTCATAAAAGCATGCATTTATTTTGCAATATTTAAGTGTTTTTAGTTTTTATTGCGCTATTTAGATTTTACGCATTTCTTAGGGAAAATGGAAACATAGCTAGTTTCCACAAAGTGCTTGACATTATGTCTATCATAATGTAAAATTATTATATTATATATATTAAAGTAATGTTGCTTTTCCGATTATGACCATATATGGGTTGTGACGCACGCTGTGACACTCACACTGACAACACCTATGGAGTTAGATAGCTTCATCATCAATATTATTATTACATGACTTACTCTCAGATATCTTCATACTGTGTAGCAGCTCATAGTAAGAACACTTCTGCATCATCATTAAATCAAACACAGAATGCTTGTCAACGCCTATCTAGTAGTCATAGTCAGATGTTGTGACTCATTCTGTAACCAGACAAAACGATAGTTTGCGTTAGATTAATCTATGCTATGCTAACTAGCTACTTATTCTCTCAGTCTAACATACTCACCACAGATTGTAGCCCACAGGTGATAGTTCTTATAGAAGGGGCGGAGCCAACACCGCTTGGTTGTAATGCAAGACGGTCCAATGACGTCACAGAATCTCATTTTCATCCAATAGAAAAATTAAATTGTAATATCCTGGTTTTAACCCATAGAGGGCAGTCACTGACATTTGTTCATGAAAATACGCCAAATTAAAATATTTTGACTAAAATGTTGAGAGTTGGACCAGGATCAATTAACAGCACTACTTAATACCTGAATACATTTGTTTTCTCAAGGAAAAAATGAGGTTTTGGGGTTCAGTTCCTCTTTAATAGCTTTAATATAAACTGTAATTATACTCGACCTTCTCCAGCCTGAGAACAGACGCTTTGTTTTTCCTCATTAACAGACGACTGACTACTTCCTTTTCACTCAAATTGGGATCATAGACATAAGGTTGAATGAATCCTACAAGTGGAATGTATATCTGCAACTAATGCTCAGATTCACTCGCATTTAACCATGAAAAGTAACTATTTTCAAAGTGAGGTTTGAGAAAAATCTAACTTTTGTGCACTTACTACTTCTCGCTGAGAGTGATTTCAACATACCCAAAAGTAGAGTCATGCTGCCATGTTTAAATAAAGATTACAGACAAACTGAGCATAGTTTGGCAATTTTATTAGCAAATATCAACGTAAGAACTCAAAAATGGTGTAATATACTATTTAAGCTACGTGGAATTTTGCCACACAAGTGCACCTAAAAATTTCCAATTTCATATTTATAATTCTTGTCTCTGAAACTAACACGAGGTTTAGCTCAAACAACTACTGCTCATCAGATGCATCATCAGGCGTTTCTGTCGAGCAACAAAAGCATAAACCTGTTTGATGTGACACCATTTCTCCCTGTTACCCCGAATCAAGCCTCACCTCTGCTGCAGTGGATGGTTTGCGGTTCATGTTTAATCAAACAATAATCCTCCAGGTCTGTGGTAAACACCCGCTCCACACGCTGAGCATTATATCTATTTGAGATTAGAAAACAACACAAAGGATTGAATCAAATAATCATCCTGTGTCGCCCTCCATCACAATCTCCTGTTTTCATGTTTTTCTCTCCCTTTATTTCGCTGCTCTTGCCTTCCTGTTCCATCTACACTCTGTTTCCATGTCATCTTTTTTTGTGGATATGTAATAAGAGATAAAGAGAGATGATGATACCTTTGCAACCACACAGAGATGTTTTCTATACCGCCTGGATCACTGAGTACTTTGGTTTCCAGATACACGTGTTCTGTTTGTGTTTCACTTTGAAACGCATTCACCAAATTAATTCACTGCTTTATTTAAAACATTTAATCTAAAAGCATTGTTTTTAAACCTTTACTCTGTGATCCATGTACACCAAGGAATATACAATTACTTGTTAGATATCATTTTTGGTTTACTAGTGAAGCAAAAAGTGTCACTAGTTCTACTAGTAAAAATTATGTTAATAAGGAGGTGGAGAAAGTGAAAATATCCCAACCAATCAGGGACCTGGATTTCATTTTAATTCCTTTTGTTTTATTTGCATTAGGTCTACTACTACTACTCGTGAATTTTCTTTTTTAGTGCACTAGTGTGTGAGTAGGTAAAGTCTTCTACCAGTAGACTATTTTGTGTTACTAGTATTACTAGTACACTTAAAATGTTACAAGTGAAAACTCTAGTAACACAAATTTGTCTACTAGTAGATTATTTAGCGTTTTTGTTTTTATTTTACCAGTAAAACAATTTATTATAATTTGTTTTATTAGTAGTATTGGTGCACTAAAACCCCCACTAGTACTATGGTGAAGCCAAAAGATTAATCAGTAGATCTAATGCATTATCTGTGTAATTTTCTAAAGCCAATGGGAAGCTTGAATTGGCTTTTCCCCACCCACCCATTTACTAGCATAGAAGGATTACTAGTATTACTAGAGACAACATGCTTCACTGGTAAAGCCTGATATGTTTCTGCATCAGGACCAATGTCTGATCTTAACACCTAATGACACCTAAGAATCTCATCAATGCACTCATGACTTTTGATACAAACACTTTTACTGCAGAAGAGTCTCATGTATTCAGTCATTTGTAAATGTGTGTGTGGAGATACCACCAGGGGGCGCAAGCACCAATGATATTAGCCACTGCTACGGTTTTAGACGTTACCTGTAATGAAGCTCTATCATAGATCATATATAATTGTAGAGTTTAATCAGCTTATTTTATGTAAAAGTCCTTCTAGAGCAGCAGGAGATCATTAAACACCTGCGTTCGTGGGAAACGTTTGATGCTATTTTGCTCGAAATAGTCAGTTTTTCTGTTGTGACACAGTCTGTAACCAGACTAAATGGTGATTCCAGTCACACTGGGGGACTCCCAGTGGCCGATGGTGGCTGTCGGCTTTGGATGTTGATGTGGCGTACACAAGGCAAATGGACTTAAGCCAAATTGACCGGAATCTTTTGTCAGATTGGTTAAAATTGTTGCGGTGATTAGACAGAATTTACAGGGATTGGCTGAATTTGCATTAATAGTTGCAACATCGCAAATTCCTGGAGGGTCTGAGTAACTACAGAGTGATACGTGCAATTGTGCATTAATGTCATAGTTTCAGTCTAAAACATCAGAAAACTGTCCAATAACACAAGAAAAAGTCCTGACATTTGTTACTTAGAGCTCTACAGTTGGAGCGGATGGGAGACTGTGACTGGTTTCTATACAGGACTCATGAGTCTACATACTGCAGCTTTAAGGACCTAGAAATATCCCTTGGTCATAAAGGACCCATTGCAACTAAACGAGCGAAGACGGCGGGTTTGTTACAGGACAGTGTAGCTAGCGAAACTAGTAACTCTTAACTCTTGGAAGAGTTACTAGTTACTAAGAGAACACTAGTCAAGTCAAGCCCTGTTGATATCACATTTATGTTCATAACCAATCTACAGTTAATTACAATAAGTTTCAAACTGTGGTTTTATGATATGACCTATGACTCTCCACCAATCATTTTCCTCAAACGTAATCCTCCCAAAAGCACTGGACAATTAAAGACACACACAGGGGAAGGTTGTTGGCTCATGTACACATACATATACTGTTAAATATTACATAACACGAGCATGGGCAGACCAACGAAACATACATAATTAAATGTAAACACAGAAACACTAGGACACATGTAGAGGTTTAACAGCTGATTGCACATGGTGTGTAAAATATTGTCAAATACTCAATGAAGGTTTAAGCTTAATTCACACTTTGAAAAGCTGAAAAAGAGTAAAAGATATTTGTTAACAGCCTCAGAAAGGATTCAAGTGGGAAGGCTCCACGGAACAAAAAAAAACCTTCGCTTCAAGCACAACAAACATTTTCATGTTTCTTCTTCAAAGGATCCTTCAGCAACACACACATACACACACACACACACACACACAGCCTGTGCTTCATTAAATCACTCAACCGCGGGTGGGGGTGTGTGTGTGTGCGTGTGTGTGTGCGTGTGCGCGTGTGCGTTCACAAAGGGCATACGATTGCACCCATGAGCTTAATATCAATACACACAACGAATGAAAGATGCCTGAGCTTTAGCGTTAATTGTGTTGAGCTGCAGCGTCGCAAACTTCACAAAGAAAGTGTTGTTTTTTTGTCTCACAAAGTCAAATGAAAGACTCTGTAAGAAGTTGGCTTTGCATAAACCTCATCAGGAATGAAAAATAACGCACGAGAAGAAACAAACACAAGTTTAATTTGAAGCTGTTTCTGTGTAGAACATGAAAAGGAAAACGTGTAAGCGCTGCTGGCACCAGGAGGACACTTTATTGAGCTGTTTGTGGTGGTGATAAAAGCCCAGAGAGACTGGAATATATCGCTACAGTTGGATGCTGGGAACCATGTCTTATAGCAGGGGTTCTCAACCTGGGGGTCATGAGGGAGGGGGTCACCACATGCCTTTAGGAAACTAAGAATATTTTCTGAACAATTTGAGCCCATTTTTTTTACCCTTTTTCTCCAACTACATAAAACCTGCCATATTTTATAGTGATGTCAATAGATTAAAAATATTGTTCGATTAATTATGCTCTGTGATTAGTTAATCTCACCTAAAAATTGCTGAGAAACACCCTGGACTTGAGGTGTTTTCATTTAAATTACATTATTACGGCAGATAGAAACATTTATGTATAACAGTGTCTTTATAAAGTCATTTATTGTTTGTTTTTAACACATTTCACTATATGTGAGACTATAAAGAACTGCTGACACCTTTAGTTTAGACCATCAGGGAAATATTGATGTGTACTTTTGTCAATTTACAAATAATAGAAAATACAAATGAAATAAAACATCAGGTCCATATGAAGCTAGCACATCATAAACCGTAACAACACTTTTATGAACAATACAACACAGAACTTGTTGGAGTTTCTCTCTTTCATAAAATAGATAATAAATAAAACAGACCCATCAATCACAGGGCTGTAAATTAGCACATCAAAAATGACATTTTTTGTCACAAAATAAAGTACTGTAATAACATTAAGTCTAGTGGTAGTAGCTCCGCCCACATCCTCTACCACAGAGTGGTTGACTGTCCACTACAATCATTTATCTACTGACTTTGTTCATTTGTCACTCATGGATTTATTCATTTTGGCTCTGAACCCTGTCTGAGTGTCAGTGTGGATTGTATGGACCACTCTGTCCAGTGTAGCGTCCGACTAGAAGACGAGAAAGCATCTTTGAGTGTCCAAAAAAGCGCTATATAAAATTGCTGTATTATTATTAGTGTTATAGGACTGCTGTCCGTGCTAGCTGCTACGTAGTTAGCATTGAGATGGAAAAGGCTATCAGACCTCCGTTGATCTACAAACTCTTTCTTGGACAATTTGCATAACTGGGCTTTTATTTTCCATCTGGTGTGTGTTTTTAACTCAAATTTACTCGCTCAAAGACTCCTTAGCTGCCATTGTTGTAGCCGGTGCATCAGTGTTATGAGTATACCGAGAACGCATGGAATAAGAACGGTTCCGCACTGTTTGGGGAGCAAACAAAACCAGCAATTAACGCAATTAATTTTTTTAGCACATACGTTTTTCCTTTTTTGTTGGGAGAGTATGGAGGCTATATTAAGTAATTGTTTATGTTTCTTTAATGGTGTTTATGATGTTGATTTTGTTAGATTAACACTTGCCAGCTGAAACATATGAAATTTTCATTGGTGGTCTCCATTTGCAACGTGCCTACCCAAACCCTAGTGGTCACGACACGTCACTGATAATGTCACACACGTTGACCCATTTTGTCACTTTTAACCTCTTTTCATCATATTTCATGTTCAATTTAACCACATTCACATTTGTCATGCACATTATTTTCCAGTTTAAACTAATTGTTCCTATTTTTTCTGCCACTTTGAAGCCAATATGGACACTTTAAACCCTTTTTCTGTCTGTTTTTATCCACTATAATTTTCAATTTTTAACCAATTTCTGTGGTTTTTAAAATCCCATTTCACCACCTTTTCCACCATTTTTGGTCACTTTGAACCATTTTATTAGTGATTAAAACCGGGATTTCTATGTGCACAGCGCACACTCGCCGACCAGATCCTGTGCATGGAGCGGACCTACCCGGACTCTTTTATCATTGTGCTTGGTGACTTTAATAAAGGTGACCTCTCACACCAGCTTCCCAAATATAGACAATTAAATGTCCGACCAGAGAGGAGAAGACACTGGATCACTGTTACACCACACTAAACAGTGCTTATCACGCCGTTTCCCGTGCTGCACTGGGCCTGTCGGCCCATGTGATGGTCCACCTGATTCCTTCATACAGACAGACGCTGAAGCTCTGTAAACCTGTGGTGAAGGAATCTAAACAGTGGACCAGTGAAGCAGTGGAGAAACTCCAGGAGTGTTTGGACTGTACTGACTGGGATGTCCCAGGTCTGTGAACAGTTCTCTGGATGAGTTCCTACATCAGCTTCTGTGAGGACAGCTGCATTCCATCAAAGACCAGGGTGAGTTATAACAATGACAAACCCTGGTTCACAGCTAAGCTCAGAGGGCTGAGGGCAGACAAAGAGGACGCTTTCAGGAGTGGAGACAGAGCCAGGTACAGAGAGTCGAAGTACACGTTTGGAAAGGAGGTGAGAAAAGCCAAACGTTTGTACTCAGAGAAGCTACAACATCAGTTCTCTGCAAATGACTCGGCTTCTGTCTGGAGAGGCTCAGGTAAATTACAAACTACAAGCCCAGAGCCCCTGCTGCTGCTAACGACCTCTGCCTGGCCAACAGTCTGAATAACTTCTATTGTAGATTTGACAGACAATGGGACAGACCTGACTCCAACCCCCCTCACACCTCTGACCAGCCTCACTCCAACACCTTCACCCCCCACATCAAAGCTACAGTCTCACCACAGCTGCTTACAGAGGCTCTCTCCCCTATCTTCCCCCCCTCCCCCACAGAGACACCTTTCTCCATCAAAGAGAGAGATGTAAATAGACTTTTCAGGAGACAAAACCCCCGTAAGGCTTGTGGACCGGACTCTGTCTCTCCTTCCACCTTAAAGCACTGTGCTGATCAGCTGTCTCCAGTGTTCACAGACATTTTTAACACCTCACTGGAGACATGCACCGTACCAGCCTGTTTTAAGGCCTCCACCATCGTTCCTGTCCCTAAAAAGCTGAGGATCACAGGACTTAATGACTACAGACCCATTGCTCAGCAGAGGATGTACTTCCTGCGGCAGCTGAAGAAGTTCAGTCTGCCAACAAAGATGATGGTGAACTTCTACAGCTCCATCATCCAGTCCATCCTCTGCTCCTCCATCACCATCTGGTACGCTGCAGCTACGGCCAAGGACAAGGCCAGACTGCAGCGTATCATCCACTCTGCAGAGAAGGTCATCGGCTGCAATCTGCCCTCCCTCCAGGACCTGAACCCCTCCAGGATTTTGAGGCGTGCAGGAAAGATTGTGGCTGACCCCTCCCACCCCGGTCATAAACTGTTTCAATCTCTCCCTTCTGGAAGGAGGTTTAGGTCCATCAGGACCAAAACCTCCAGACACAAAAACAGCTTCTTTCCCTCTGCCACCATCCACATGAACACACCCCAAGTCACCCACTGAACCCCACCCGATCACCACCTCCATGATGACATTATCTGCTGCACTGTATATATATATATCCTTTATTCTCTATCTATCCTTTATTTATCCTTCATCCTTTATATTATTTATCATTATTATTATTGTTGCTGGGTTGTTCTTTGTTTTTTTTTGTTTTTTTTTTTTGTTGTTGTTTTTTTGTGCACCAACTACCAAGACAAATTCCTTGTACTGTCCTTTAAACTGTACATGGCCATTAAAAACATTTCTGATTCTGATTTAAGATGACTATAATAATAATAATAAACGTTCCTGGATAACAGTGGATATTATTCAGATGAATAAATAAATGTGGTTATCACAGATTCATAGAACAATGGACCATCATTTTACTGACTTTATGGATGGACCCCAAAAATCTCTCCCCTTTATTCCCCCTTATAGATGGTCCTGTCTCCACATGACTGTTCTTCAATGTTCATGTCTGTGTTCAACCACCTTCAGCTACAGTGGGGGTCCCCGCTCTCTGGGACCTTTATTTTGGAGGGTCGCAGCTTAAAAATGGTTGAGAACCACTTTCTTATGATATTTATTTAGACGTTTTTACTGCATACGTGTGTAAATACTTTGTCTGTCTTTCTAAATTGCCTCTTGCTATACTGAAGGTTATCAGAACTTTAAGTTTGCACACACACATCTGTGGTGTGTGTGTGTGTGTGTTGAGGCGTATCTCCTGAGAGCTTCAGTGAAGTAGGGCAAGGCTGAAGAAATGTGGGGCGACAGGGGACACGGAGGCGAGCTGAGTCAGAATATCAATAATAGATAAACATGTTGTCATCAGCGGAGACTGAAGGAGAAAGAGAAGTGCGGACAGGAATAGAGGACCAGGAAAAGAAAAGGGTAGACTGAGGACAAAAGAGGAACGTATGAAGAACAGAAAGAAACAAATACCCTGGGGGTTATCGTACGACTTTAAAAAAGAGAGAAACGTACCTCTCAGATAATTAAAATAGCATTAACCTGTAATATTTAGGTCAAACACACAGACTGCGTAATGTCTCTCTGTAGAATAGATGTAGGGGTGACTTTACAAAAAGTTAAAACTACAAAGACATAATGCTGCGTTCCATGCAACACGGAACTCGGCATTTCCGAGTTGGAAACTCCAATTTCTGACTTCAGAGCGTTCCAGACACAACACAAAATATCAAAATACCTCAAAAACATGGTTTACCGATACATTATTTCCAATAATGGTAATATTTGTGTTATTAAACAGTATGTTCAGAATAGAAACTGTTTTTTATTGGCTGTACAAAGCAAGGCGACAATATGTAACACATTTCATCAACAAGGCATTTAAAATGATTCACTTAAAGAATTAAAACATAATGCACAAAACGAATAAATAAAGTAACACCTAAAGGATTAAAACACGACACATGAACAAAATTACATACATGCAAATTCAACCTAAAACAGTTTAGAAATTACATTTTAAAATTGTGACACATGCTCATTTAAAATTATGCGTTAGCAAGGTGTTTGACAGCACTAGTAATTATTATTGTTTTTGTACGGGTGCCACCAATGTGGTGTGACATCAGAAAAGTGATTATTGAAGAAGTCAGCGTTTTTTTTTTTTTGTAAATTCGACTTTACTGAGTGTATAATCATCCGACCAGCAGCAAAAAGGGGCGTTTTGGTTTATAAGCGGGTACACCCCCTTCAAAGGCAGAAACACCCCCTTTCTTCTTATTTGCTTCTGAATGTAACTTAACGTGATCAGTATTGATCAGTATTGCAAAATAAGATATTGTAATCCGGAATAGTATTATTACATTTTATATTTTGTAGTTTAAGTTTAACGTTGAATTGATGATACGCAACAAAGTGAGTTTAAAAACAGTCGGTCACATCAAATACTCAATAATAGTCTGTTACAGTTACTCACTGATAGAATCATTGTCCTGTTGGGACAATTCTAGATCATCTATGATTTTTATTACTATGTGCTGTCTGGGATTATTTTTTAATTATTTATTTTTAATATATCCCCAATAATAGTTGATGTAAGCACTGAATAAGCATGAGATTTACTGTAGATATATAGATCTATATGGCCCTGAGCTACTTGGACAACCACTGTCATAACCAACGTCTCAGAACTGCTCAAACAGTAAACTTTATCCCACCACTTTATTATTATAAAACCTATCACTACCATAAGCTAACTTATCTCATTATTTAACAAAAAGACACACAGACGATCCATTTTACAAAATACACTTCTTGAACATAAACAAACCAAACATTTGGGGCTGTAGAAAATACAGAAGTGGTCAAAATAAATGCAAAACAATCATGTTCATGTGACATCACATCATTCTAAAGAGCTTATGGCCTAAAATTGAGGTGGAATTACAGTAAATGCAGATTTCTAGTCATAGTTTATTATAAGTTCCATAAGAAACGAATGGTCACGAAGCTGAATGTCTTGTCTTTCACACATAAAAAGTGTCCAAAATTGGCAACATCTTCAAAAATGATGATGATGCATGATTTTCAGCCACAAGAATAATATGTCTGGTTTGTGAATCCAGTCACTAACAAATCCTGAATGGAATGCTAACGTTAGCTGAACAACTTAAGCTAACTTCTTATCCCCGATTTCATATTGTCCATGACCTACTGTATGTGCTGAAGCAGAAACCAAACCGGACGTCAAGTAGCAGAAATGTTGCTTTTTGAAACCCTTTCTGATTGGTTGCTGAAAAGGAACCACAACCCCCCACTACGGCCATTTTGTAGCCGTTCAAAACGCCCCCACAGCTGACTCCACCCTCCTCACAGAGTGACAGCTTCAACTTTAGGTGACGTTCCAAGTGACTTTTCCAAGTAGAAGGTCGGAAAATCTAGAGTTGCCTGGATTATATTGTTGTATGGACAAAAGCACCCATAATGCACTGCAAATATGGCGATAAGTGGGAGTGAAACTCTGCGTATCTTCCTGCATTTCTGGGTGTTTTTTACTGATTTGAGCTGAAACTCGTCAGTTGTAACCTGCATAGCAGGCAAAAACAGGAATTAAAAAAATAAATAAAATACAAAATGTATTTAAACACATTCATACAGTAAGTCAAGACAACTATTGCTACTGATTTATCTTCATCAGGCTAAAAAAAACATCTTTACTTTTATTCATGTCTTTGAGTTACTGCCGCAGTGGCAAGGTTGTGTTCAAGGCTGAGACACACACACACACACACACACACACACACACACACTAGCTCCACTGTTGCTCAATCACAGATAAAGGAAAAAATAATGGGAACAGATTTCTATCCAACAATGGCTCACATATTGATAAAGTGTTGGTGTACAGAGATGTGATGCTAACTGGTGTGCGTGAGTGCGTTCACATCAGGTCTTCCTCTCGTCTACAAGCCACTCTGTCATTTCTTTCCTAATGACTCTAATTAAAATGTTACCTTCAATTAATCTGTCCTCGATTGAGTGTTTGTTTGTGTTGTGTATTTGTGTGTGTGTGTGTGTGTGTGTGTGTATACATGCATCTCTGCTGTAACATGGTCTAATGAACGATGACTGAACCTTCATCACATCACGTGAAGCTCTTTTAAAGCCTGTATTATTCACACTGACACCACAGATCTGTAATTATTAAAGAGGAATATTACTAAGAGGTGTTTGTCAGTCTTAAAGCTGCTGGAGACGAAAATATTAGATACAGTCATGTAGGCTTCATAAATCAATAAATTTGAAGATATTTTGATTGAAAAAGGCGAGAAAACAATTCAACATTAATGTTCCCAAATTTGCACTTCCAGTTAGAAATTAACATAAAGTATGGAAGGCATCAACAATATATTTGCAATAAGTAACAAATACTTGAATGTCTTTTTAGTTTTTGACCAACTTTTATTTATTTTGATGAGATTTTGTGGAATAATTTGAAAGAAATTTTAGGATTTTGGAAAAAATTTAGTTCTTTCCTCAAACAAATGAATTATTTGGTTATTTCCAAAATTATTCATGTTTTCTCTTTTATTTTCACTTTCTCCTGCTGGCCGAATCCGATGCTCTGAAGGGCCAGATTTGGTCCCCGGACCTTGAGTTGGATCTAGACAGTTTGATGACATTGTAACAAAAAAAAAAAGCCAAATGTAAATCATTTTACCTACATAATTTTTCAAAGGTATTGTGTAACCATAAATTATATAAAACATTTAACAAATCATTACTAAAAACTATGTATGACAAAATGCAGCATTAAAAATACATTTTAATAACTTTTTTGCACTTTGCGTGTACAATACCATTATATTTGGGGGTATTGTAATGTTTATATCTATTTTTGACATTTTTGTTGTTTGTGTGTTTCATAATCACAATAGGCTCAACATTTACCGTACATTCTTTCTTAAAAAGATCAAAGAGAATGATTTATAAACTCTACTGAAATACATCTGGATATATGCTTAGTCACTGTTGATAATACTGAATAATGATTTGTAATCAAGAGAAGCACATGTACACACAATCTATTTTGGACGTTGTGTAGACGTGCAGATGTAGACGTGCTGATGTACGTCCCGACCGTTATGAATGTGAACTGGTGGTTCAGTGGACGTTGGATGTTTAATGGGATAGATGTGTTTTTACTTCATTCTTACTGTCATTTCTTGCGTTTGTCACCAGAAGGGATGTTACTTTGGAGTTTACACAGAAAGATCCAAATCCGGCCAAAATCAAATGTCTGGTGGAGAGAGGTGATATCACAGGGAATACTGGGAACAATCTAGAACAAAAATAAAGTTTAATCAATCAATCGTCTCTTTGTCTGGTGAAGAAACACAAGAAATCACAGTAAGAATGAAGGAAAAACACTTCTATGCGTCTGTATACGGGACTCCATATCCCACAATGCAATGAACAAACCTTTGCCAACAATTTCAATATACAGGTGGAGAGTTTGATGTTGCAACTTACACCTTTTATATCTTTTTTGAGGGAATTATCTTAAATGTATTGATTCATAAGGACTACACATACGTGTTTGTTGCATTATTACCTCCACCTCTGTCTGTCTGTCTGTCTGTTAGCAAGATAGCTTGAAAGGTTCTGAATAGATTTGAATGAAATCTTCAGGACATGTTGATAAAGGAACAGGTGAAAATTCCACTTGTGGATATCTTGTTGACGATGTCATCATGATTCTTTCAGAGTCAACAGCTCAATGTTGGCTGGTAGTCATAGGCGGTGTTTGAGATTATTGCCGGGAGGGGGAGGCAGCAAAAATAAATAAAAATATATATGTATATATGCAGTATATAGAACGTCTCGAGTTTTGCTTCACAAATAAGGAATGACACATATAACTGTTTTCAAAACTGTTTTACGTTTTTGTGAACCTTTGAATTTTGTATCGATGTTTTTATTATTTCCTAGTTACTGTGTTTTTTGGGACTTAAAATATTTGTATGCTGTGTAAGTTATATTAAAGATTGGGAAAACTGTAATGTAAACTTTTGACCACTGGGGGGTCAATGCCCTCCCCCACAAACTCTGTGTAAGCAGGTAGTCATGGTAACACAGCTCAATGTTGACAGGTAGTCATGGTAACACAGGTTAAGCTGCACCCCCTGTAAATATTGACCAGCAGGTGTCCTCAGTGAGCAACGTCTGTAACTAAAGTATAAAAATAGGCTTTTGGTAATTGTTACAATTTCCTGTCCTGCTTTTGTGAAACCAAGGGTGTTTATTTCCTGTTCTAAATAAGCCTGTGGATGTTAACGTGCTGAAAACCAATCGTAGAAAAACAGAACAAAACATCAGGAAATGCGCCGTGCACGTTATGCTGAGTCAACTGAAGTACTACCTAATTTAGTTGAGTCATTGTATTTGTTTGAACAGCAGCATTCATGCAGAGCGTATGAAAAACAATAGGCAGGAAGAGACCCCCAGGGCTGCTGACACAGAGCAGTATTTGGAACAAGGTTACAATATATTAATAACTATATGGGAATAAATGAGCTGCTTGGTGGAGGTCTGCGCTCTCTGAGTGCTTTTCTAGTTGAATATGTTACACATCGTGACGGCCTTTATATTTAATTCTATTTTATTTTATTTTTTCCCCCTCACACTGACTTTTTGACCAAAAAGAATGATCGTCTCCATCATCTTTAATCATTTGCATTGAATACAGTTTAGTAAAACCTCACGTCAGGCCGACGACATAAACAGCCACAAAACAAAGAAATGTGAGGATCTGAAGGAGGAAATAATCTACGTAGTATTTAGAACATCCCGTTCCTGTTCCTGCTCTCTGTCGTTACCGTGGGCTCTGCGCTGAACCTCGTCCACTCCAACAAACAAAACGAAGCGTAGCTGCTGCTTGTTAATTTTTCTGTTTTTCCTCGAATTATTGTTGCCATAAAGCATAATTATATTCCATTGTTCCTTCCCTCATCTTCCCTCTCTGTCTCTTTTGGCGCCTTCGTTCACAGCTCCTCGTGATTTCCAAAGTAATTATATCTCAGTATGCCTGCAAGACGGTTACTCTCGTGATCCACTGATGAGAGCAGGCTGGGAGGTGGAATATAATGAAATGGAATACATTACAGGAGGCCTGCACCGTGCACGCCATGGGCATCTTCCAACGTGGAATACCAAGAGCTTTGTACAAAGATTCCACTAAACTATGAAAGGACATTTACATCTTTCTTCACTTCTTCTCGGTGCAGAAGCTCAATTACAACTGTTTTGATTTCCCGAAAGTGGAACTTAGTGCTTCTCAAATTGTGGGGTGCGCCCCTGGTGGGGAATGGAGGTATGACAGATAGGGTGCGAGAAACAGGAGGAAAAATATCTTTCTTCATTGAAAACAAAGATTAACACTAAACAAATCTTCTACACACAAAGAAAATATTAATGACTTGGGGTGAGTATTGGCAAGGATGTTGCAATACGATGCATATCGCGATACGTGGGTCACGGAAAGATATTATCGCGATATATCGCAATATTCTACCCAGTTAATAGGACAAATTGAGTCAAAACTATTTACTTCAAAACATCCCATTTATTATTTATTAGTGTTTTTGCACATTTTCACTGAAAAAAAACAGTGTTACACACTGTCATCATAAAATAAAGTGCAACAAGTTTCTTTTCACTGAAACTACTGTAGAAGTCTCAAAGTAACCATGACAACATAATGACGACATTATAACAACTGTAAGTGAGAACTTTAAGTATAAATCACCCTAAGTTACTGATAATACACAAAAATAATAAAAAATAATTTCTCCTATTGTATCAGTTTAAACAGTGATCTGAACAGATTATATGAAAATAAAGTTTATATATAAATATTACAGGTATTATACACTGTCATCATAAAATCAAGTGCATCAAATAACAATTGCAACACATTGAAAGCATTGTAACCACCACTGAAATATTGCACAAATACACAAAAATATTGATTAAATATCCCCAAAAAAAAGAAATGAAAAAAAAAAATTTTTTTTAAATAAAAGAAATTCATTTAAAATCAGGCACCCAAAAAATTTGTGATTTATCGTGAAATCAATTTTTTTGCACACCCCTAAAAATGACTAGCCAAAAAATGTAGCAGAAATGAAAAGAACATTAAATTATTAGATTGCATTAAATAAAGTGCAAAAATAATGATTTACGTCGACACGTAAAATGGAACGGGACAATAAACAAACAGTCGACGAAATAGCTTTTTGTCACAGATTGCAAACAATCTTTCATTATTTCCTGTATTTTTGACTACTGCACTTTTACATTAGTTTTTTTATGGAGGTGTTAGGGTTAGGGAGTTTTGAAGTTTTGATTTATTTATGAAATATCTAACTTGTTCCCTTTTAGTTCATTTCATTCTTGCACTGAATTTCCTTTTTTTTTGTTTTCTACTGCATTTTTAAATTTGTTTTTTTCTTATCCAGGTTATTTAATATAGTTTTTGATTTATCAAAAAATATGTTACTTGTTCCCTATTAGTTAATTAAATTTGATAATGTGTTGTTTGTCAGGATTATTTTGGGGCGATGGGCACAGGTGGGGTTTGAAAGTTCACCTTCATTTAATGTGAGGAATACACAAAAAAACATTGTTTTTTATGTAATTTGTGCACATGTATTTAAACCTTATTTAATTAATAGTCCTTTACGTCATTACGTACATTTTCTTTTCTTTGCTCAGTGTTTTTTTTTTTTCATCTGCAATATTTCTCAGGCCTCCGTAAAAATAAGTAATAAAGTACTTTCAGTGCGGCCCAAATATTGAATATTTAAAATAGGTAAAGAGTAAATAAATAATCAGAAAACATACCTCACATGAATAAGTAGACAATGGTAATGGAACACATAGTTTTTAACCTTGTAAAGCAATTTGAGCTTCATTTTTTGGTATGAAAAGCGCATTATAAATAAAGTATTGATTGAATGATTGAAAATAAAAACTTACAAAAAAAAATATTTTTAATATATCACAATGATTACCACCATGGCTTTAAATTAACAACCGCCAGTTATGGGTAAAAATGAACTTTTGTGGGTAACATTGTAGCATTACGAGCCATTTTGGCTGGTGAAGAATGAAACAGATACCACTGCGTCTGTTTGAATCGACAGGCTGCAGAAATGATGTGACAAGTCGTCGTTGCCAGATTGGGCTGTTTTTATGCCAATAAATGTGAGAGTTTTTGAGTGTGTTTAGATTTTAAAATGTAATGTCTCTCTGGCAACACATCTGGTTGCACTAATCCTACATTTCCCATGAACATTATGTCGTGACGTGTCATTCAACAATTGGCTACGTGCTAACGTTAGCGTGATTGTTATGGTTTGGTGTCAGAGAAGACAGAGCGGTGCAAAACAAACAATAGGAGCTGAAATTAATTTGTAAAATTATTTAGGAAAAAACAAACAAACGTGGAGATATTTATCAGGTGTATCTGAAAAGAAGAAAAAATTGAGGAGTTTTAATAATAAATGGATGTCGGGTTGTGAGTGGCTGGCAATGGGCACTATACAGTTTGTTTACAGTTGAAGATTGTAAAACATGTTTTCTCTACAGTTCATGTAATTATTAATGCTGATTACTTCTGTTTTTTATAACTTCAAACAGTCTTCCAGTGATCCAATGTTTGTTAGTTATGAGAATATACGTTATAAAAAGGTTCACTTCTCCGACACACTCAAAGTTCCATATTACACTTTTTAGACATTGTTACAACATTGTTTTTTTAAATGTTTATATTTTTACCATTTTAATGTATTTCTGGAATCAACTAAAATAAAAACTATTTAAACACTTAAATCTATTCTGTGGCTCATAATGTCATTTATTTTCACTGGAAAAACATTTTTCTGGTGGAAAATCTGGTTGTTTGGTAACTTTAGGAATCTACTCGCCATGCTGGCTAGTTCATTTAAAACCCTGATTACCAAAAAGAAACGTAACCTACAGTTCACGTAGATCCAGATTGAAGACAATAGCATTTGTGAGGCTTCTTTATCAGAGAGACGTGAGGAGTTATAAAGAGCTGAAGGTCAGGAGGAACAGGTGGAACACAGGTCAGGGGTTAAGAACTGAAATAGTGTCTTAGAGGTTGTTTTTTAATCATGAAGAAGCTGCAGTGAAAAGGAGGCTGATTGCATTAGTGTGTTTCTCAACCTGTAAGAATAGAGCTGAAATAACGACTGATACTCGCTGAGTTCACTTGAAATGAAAAAGAAATTGCACCAGATTTTAAATATGAAACAGACATGTTAGATGTAAGTATTTCTGGATAAATTCATTGATTATACCGAGAGGAAAAAGAAGAAAAACTAGTAAAATATGCCACTGCTTTGGGATGTGCAGCTGTGCACCGGGCATCACAACATCAGCATTAGCATACAAAGCCCTGTGTAATGAAACGCCAGCACTCCTGAGCTCTAACCACACAGACCTATCCATCTCCCACATGCATTATTCACCACACATAGCCATTTTACCGCCCAGCGCACCCGGCACAGATTGGTTCCACTTTTTATTTATCTCTTTTTCATCTCCTCCCCTCCTTTCTCTCCTCCTTCCTTTCCGCAGCTTTTCAATTAAATTAAGGGGAATGCGACACTAAATCCGTGCAGCGGAGGCTGCCCCACATGACAATTAGAACGTCAGCGAGAAAGAGGAAAGAACGAGCAGATAGGGAAGAGGAGGCAGGTAAGATGGCAGCGCTAAAATGCTCATTTAGAGGCTTGAACCCAATCACAGGCATTTCCTTAAGGTCACATTAAACTCCATTTTTAATCAGGGAAGGATTTTAAGTTTGTACTTTTTGGATATTGCATCAAACTCAAGGCTCGGGGGCCAAATCTGGCCCTTTAGAGCAGTGGTTCTCAATCGGGGGTTACGTGATGGCACTATAGGGTGAACATGAGAGAAAGTGTGAAATTAACAAAGAAAGCATACAAAATATGGGGTTTTATGTTTATTTTTTGGTTAAAAATGATAATCATGATAATGATGATGAAAATGTCCAGTGGTTCTAAACCTTTTCAGGCCTTGACCCACAAAATAAAGGTTCCAGTGGAGACAGGACCATCTATAAGGGGGAATAAAGGAGAGATTTTTGGGGTCCATCCATAAAGTCAGTAAAATGATGGTCCATTGTTCTATGAATCTGTGATAACCACATTTATTTATTCATCTGAATAATATCCACTGTTATCCAGGAACGTTTATTATTATTATTATAGTCATCTTAAAGATGGAAATCCTGGTTTTAATCACTAATAAAATGGTTCAAAGTGAATAAAAATGGTGGAGAAGGTGTTGAAATGGGATTTAAAAACCACAGAAATTGGTTGAAAGTTGCAAATTAAAGTGACACAAAAACAGACAGAAAAAGTGGTAAAAAGGGTTAATATTGGAACAATTAGTTTAAACTGGTAAATAATGGTCATGACAAATCATGAATGTGGTTAAATTGGCAAAAAGAAAAATCATGAAATATGTTTATCATATTAAAAGTGACAACAATGCGTCAACATGTGACATTATGTGGAAAAGTGGATTTAAAAGGTTTAGAAGTGCTGAAGGAGATCAGAAAATACATTGAAATGTGATGTAGAAGTGTCAGAAATGGGAGTAATTTAGCAAAAATCTATTAAGAGGAGCAAAAATATGGCATGAAAAAGTGATGAACTTGGGTTAAAATATGGACAGTTTGGTGTAGTTGCAGAAAAGGGGTAAAAAAAAAATGCTAAAATTTGCTCAAATTATTAGAAAAAAAACATTTATACGTGCAAGTGTAAACTGGCACATTAGTGTTAAAAATGTTCATTTTCTGCGACCCACTTGAAATCAAACTGCTCCTTATTGAGGTTTTTCTTAACAATAACATCAATGTTGTATCTAAATGTTAAAATCTAAATGTTAAATCTAAACGGTGACAGCATATTAACTAAATATGTAGTTACACACGTGAAATTTAGATTTAACGTTTAAAATTTAGATTTAACATTTAGATTTCATACTTAAATTTAACATTTAGATTTCATATTTAGATTTAACATTGACATATTTTTACAAGAAAAAATCATAAATTTAAAAAATAATGCTGTCAATCAAGTCAAAAGCAATGTAAACAATTACCATATGTTTTTTAAACGTGGTTTGTTGCTAAATGTTGCTGTTTATTTTAGAATGCACAACTTTACAATGGACATCCCACACACTGGCACTGATGATTTCACTGGACAAGCAGCAGTTCACAGTATTTTAACTTAGATTGTTATTGCGTACAATGAATGTAATGTACAGTGCCAAGTGGGCGTGGCTACCAGCATCACGTCGTCCTCATAAGATTAGTCTGATTAGTCTGTGCCTCCCACACGTGTTGAAGGAGGAAAATTGAATTTTTATCCTGAATTTATCAGATGACAAGAACAAAAATGTGGATGGCGGCTGAGTTTGAAAGCAATGGAATAACGGGATGGAACAAGATAAGAACAGCAGGAGCCTGAGGCACGGAATAATACATGTGAGAGCAAAGAAGAAGAATTGTGGAAAATCTAATTCCACTCTTTACAGATGAATGAAGTGACCTTAATGCTAACAGTCTCACAACTTCTCAGGACCTTGTTCAACTATACGTTCAATAGTCCGCTAACATTTCCTACTTTCTACAGAGCAGATATCCTTTGGCCATAAATGGAAACTTTAAAAAGGTCAACAGAAGAAAAATGGTCGCCTCTACATTTACCTCAGATTTAAACTTTACTGTTGTTTTTACAACTAAACATATTTATTTGTCAAAGTTAAATGTACAAACCTGATTGGATGTATATTATAATATACATTTAACTAAAAAAAGAAAAGAGGAAGTTACAGTACATGCAGTTAAAGGAAGTATGAAAACCATAGGTGGAGTTGGGTGGGGGAAGAAAAATAGAATTAAATATATAGAACGTCTCCAGATGTGTAACATATATAGCTTCATTTTTGCTGCAGTGTCACTATGTTAATGCTAACTAATACTATATTTTCTTAATGCTTGTTAATGTTATGCTAATGTTAATGTTTGGTTCATGCTCATGTTAGATTAATGTTAATGCTAGCTAATGCTAGATTTTATTAATGCTCGTTACTGCTATATTAATGCTAGGTTATTGTTAATACTAGCTAATATCAATGCTAAGTTAGTGCTAATGCTTGGTAATGCCATTGCTAAATTATTGCTAATGCTAGGCTGTTGCTAATTCTCATTTAATGCTAATGTTAGCTAATTGTTAGATTTTCTTAATGCTCGTCAATGTTATGTTAATGCTAGCTATTACTAATGCTAGATTTTCTTAATGCTTGTTAATGCTATTGCTAGGCTGATGCTAATGCTAGGTTAATGCTAACGTTGGATAAATGTTTTTACTAGCTAATGCTACTGCTAGATTTTCTTAAGGCTCATCATTGCTATGTCAATGCTATTACTAGGCTAGATTATTGCTAATGAGAGGCTGATGCTAATGTTAGATTAATGTAAATGCTAATGCTAGATTTATCTTAATGCTTGTTAATGCTATGCTAATGTTAATGCTCATGCTGGCTAAAGTTAATGCTAGATTTATCTTAATGCTTGTTAATGCTATGCTAATGTTAATGCTCATGCTGGCTAAAGTTAATGCTAGTTTAATGCTATTGCTATTGATTATTGTTAATGCTAGGCTGATGGTAATGCTAGGTTAATGCTAATGCTAGATTCATGGTAATGTTAACTATAATGTTACTTTAATATTTTGACCTTTTTCCTATGTTTTGTTTGGAACTGTTGTACGCTAGTTCATAAATATCATTTGAATGCTTAACTACGTTGTCAGGTACATGAGAACATACTGATCACTCGTTTCCTTGGTCACAGCTGATACGTTTTTGTTGTTTTCAAATACAGTATTTTCTCTCCTGCAACGTGTAAAGTGAGGCTTAGCCAGAGACAACTGGGAGTCTGGAGTCATTTCAGAGAGACTTTCACTTCCTTAAATAAACCAAGCTAAGCAATTAGAGAAAAGGTCAGTCTGGATAGATAGGTCGTACAACACAATCACGTACACACTTGTGTGATCACATGCTCGCACACTGGCGTGCTAAGGAGGTAACGGACGATACCGAGTGTGTGTCGGTTTATGCACGAAGAGACAAGCTTCCACATTTCAGTCCTAATTTGAATGCCAGGAATCCAACGTTAGTGAGGTTACAGTGATGACATTTCACAGGGGTCTTTTTTTTTAACAAGATGTGAATGAGAGAAAGGAATCCTCGCTGCTGCTACATGTCAGGTAAATGTTGCTTCACTGTTACACTACAGACAGGGAAACAAGGTTGCACATGCACGCGATGAAGAGGAAGTAGAAGAAGAAAGTGGGTTAATAAGGGATAAAGAAAGGAGAGGAGAAAAAAGGAGAATTGCAGAAGGAGGAAGTGAAGAGGTGCTAAAAGAGTCCCAGAAACAGACATAACCCAGATTCAATTAAAGTCTGATTGCACTTCTATTGGTGTAATAATGTAACGCTGAAAGCAGTTTCATATTTCAAACAAAGGCCACTTGTCTGACTTGTTTATGATCTCTGTTGTCGGGGACGTTGTTCGACTAACACAGATGCACAAAATGTCTCAGTTTCACACCAAAGGGGAGAGAAATAAAAGGAACAAAAAGACAGTGAATAGATGAGTAATGGTACAACGATACTTTGGAAGGTTGAGTGATGAAATTATTTCAGCCATTTGTCGCGTTAGTGCTTGAATAGTGATTTGTAAAAATGTACAAAATAAAGTCAAGGTTAGCTTTTAGCTGTTAGCTTTCTGATTTCTAGTGGCTCTACTGGAAAATATCAGGTAAGCTTAGGTTATGGCACTGTTTCTCAAACAGGGGTACGTGTACTCAGTGACTCTTTGCAAATATTGAGTTATTTTAATGACGACCTTAAAATTAATCACGTTGTACAATGACTCAGCACATTCCTACAACATCTACAGACCATCAACTTTCCTCCACCTGTGACTAACCTTAAGTTTTAAATCCCTGGTAAGAAACTAAACCAACAAAAACACTATTATGGAAGAAAATACAGATTTTAATTGTGTGGGAACAGATTCATTTAACCACCAATGTACAGGTTAAATATGTATGTTTTATGTGTGGCAAGAAATAATTAGCATGTGTTGATCACATGATCATGTGTTATCATATTCATGTTACTTTTTGTAGCCTTTCATATACATTCACTAAAAAAATCTGAGATACATAAGAATTGCGAATTCCGTTTTATTATTTGTTGATGTTAATTTATTTTATTATTATTTTAAACTGATTTTAAGGTGCCATTTACATGATCAAAATCAATAGATTAAATTAAATCAAACATTATTCTGTCATTTTAACTGTATAGAATTAAATACACTGTATTGTCTACATTGAGAATTTTTGGCTCCAGGAGGACTTTAATCCAGATGAGATGAGGTTAAATGGTTCCTCTGAGAATAAAGGTTGCAGACCCCTGTATTAGGGGTACGCAATGGCACTACAGGGGGTACTAGAGAGAGAGAGGAAAATAAACAAATAAAGTGTCAGTGTTGGTCCCACATCAGGCGTGAGATGACCGGAACTAATAAAAACTATAGAAATAAATGTGTTTAGGAGCCCCTAAATCAGTGTTTTTCAACCTTGGGGCCGGGACCTTATGTGGGCAAATGGGGTTTGCTGAAATTTCTGAAAAATTGAAATAGATTTTTGAAATGTTGTGATCATTTTTCTCTCCTTTTAAAAAAAATAATTTCAAATTAAATCAACACAATCTGAAACAACTGTATTTCTATACTTTCACTTTGTAAAATACACCGTGAATCTTGTTCAACTAAAATGCTGGGGTCACCAGAAATTCTTGATGTCACACTGGGGTCACGATCTAAAAAAGGTTGTGAACCGCTGCATTAAATACTGTTTATTTCTACTAATTTACTAAATGAGATTCTTTAAAATGTGAGTTATCATTTGTTCATTCCATCATTATGATCAATAGATGTTTTTAATTAGTTTTATAAGCAAAATGTTGTAGTTGGACTAAGTGTGTACTCACACTGGCAACCAGGGCCGTTCCTAACCAGCTCTGTACATGTGTGAAACCATGGGGGGCCATTGTCTGGCCTGCGTCGGTGTGAACTGCACCACAGGGGGGTTAACGGCCTGATGGTCCTGCTAGAAGAGGTGGTCCAAACAGCGTGCCAGACTGGCACGGTTGGCCGCGCATGCGCACGCACAACTCGCGCGCAAAATGTGATGACGTTGGTACCGCGCGACGCTTTACGGCACATAAACATCCACATTCCGCAATGATAGCGGTGTCAGAAGTGCTCGTTAGCTGATGAAAAGTTCAGAGTTGGCGTTTCCTGATATATATGAACAACACCACAGAGAACTCATGGAGGAAGAGGACAACATGACCGTCAGGACTTCTCTTTGTTCAGCCGACAGCGGGACAGTAACGGAGTGTAGCAGCTCATCATCAGGTCCGGGTATTTCCGAGGGTATAAATATACATGTAAACACATATTACTGGTATATTAACCCATATAAACCAGAAAATATGGAAATGGGACATTTTACTGCTGCAAATGTACCATATTACTGGTATTTTGTGGACAGGACACATGTGGTTGGTTATTATATAACCCAGAAAAAAATGTTAATTGGACATTGTACTGCTGCTAATGTATAAATATATATATATATATATATATATATGGTGTTTCAGTGTTCTGGGACACATACTCACTAACTCTGTAGAATGAAAACAAACACAGTGTCTTGAGGAGCAAAGTGTAGTGTATTAATTTATTCATCTAAATGTAACAGAACATCACAAATACAAGCCCAAATAAATGAAATGTCTGAAAGAAAGGGTAAGAATTTTCCAAACAAAAATCAATAAGCCAGAAATAAAGTGCAACCTTTTGCAAAATGTAACATGAACCTTAAAAACAAAACATTTAAACATTGGAAGTACAAGGATGGGAATATTATGACAGCAGAACCTGGAACAAGACTGTAAACTATTTATTTATTTTTAATCTTATTTTATTTCTCTTCTTAGGTCGTGTCGTGTTAGTGAACATGTGATAATACCAATTATCAGTATGTGGAGTTCCTGTTAGTCCTGCACAACTATAATGAATTGCTCAGAAATCTACACGTGTCCTGTTCTCAAAATACCAGTAATATGTTACACATTTGCAGCCGTAAAATGTCCCATTTCTATATGTTTTGGTTTATATGGGTTAATATACCAGTAATGTGTTTATATGCATGTTTATACCCTCAAAATTACCATAGAATTCTGGGTTTTACTCAGACCCCTCATCATCACGTCTCTGCAGAAGAAGACCCTCCACTGCACCTCAGCACTTTAACAACTCACTAATTTCATAATTTAAATAAACTATTTCTACCTTTGTTTTTCTGTTTGCATGTTGTTTGCTTTGTATTTAATAAAATAGTTTCTCCAACAGTTAAATCTACACATTTATACTGTATATAATACACATACAGGATGATGTGTAACAATAATCAGTAAAATTAGCTGTAAACACATTTTGTAGAACTAAATATAAAGTTATGATGTGAACAGAAAGAAAGGAAGACGAGCCAGATAATTATAAACTTTAGAATATAATACAATCATAACTTTTAATCATAAATATGACTCTTCTCAAAACAACAAACTTTGATATCTTTGTCACACAATATCTAAGCTTCCAGTGAATAATTTACAAAAAAAAATAAGTTCACTGATGGTGACATTGAGATCTCAATGTCACCATCAGTGAACTTTTTTTTTATTTGTAAATTATTCACTGGAAGCTTCTCTGGTGGTGTGTGCAGTGGTTATTATTATTATTATTGTATGAAGCCAACATTACTGTAGCTCTGCACATCATTGTTGTCCTGTTAAAGTATTTTTATACAAAGACTTAAAAACAATCTGAAATTAGTGATGACTCAGGTAAATCACCTTTATTATACATTATAACAATCTGTTCCTTAAGTCTCTAAATTATTGAAACAATTAAAAACATCTCTTAAAAAATAAAATTACAGAAAATTAAATAATCATTTATTATACATTTCAATAAATAAGTGCATCCCATTCTGTCTGTTGTCTGTAGAAGTGATGGGTCTAGACCTGATGATGGAAACTAGGATCAGCTCATGGTTTTAATGTCCAGGGAGGGGCGTGGCCACTCTGTATGGACTTAAAGAAGAAATAAAAGAAGAGTTAGATGATGTCATGTTCATCAAAAGGAAAACTGAAAGTGATGGAGATAAATATGATCAGATGGACACAGACACACACAGTTTAAACAAACACACAAATACTCTGTCCTAAACACATTAAAAGCATCTATTTACACTTATATTAATGTACACAAAGACTAGCTCCACAAAATCAGAACGACATTTATTGATCCAGAAATTAAACTGATCTTACCTTTATAGGCTCAGTTTCCTCCTTTGTTTTCAGATCCATTTGAACCTCCATTCATGGTGGTTTTTATCATCAGAGAGTCTTTCATTTTTAATAAATCCACCATTATTTGGTCTGTTTTAATCTTTCTTTCTCACTCACTTGGTTCTCTCTGTTCCTTGTGTCGATTTCATCAAAACAAAGCAGCATCTTTAATGTTTCCGTTAGGTGTGAGTAAAATTACCGCAATGTACCAACACTGGCTGTAAAGAGCAACTTATTATCTTTCATAAACTGGTGGAATTTCTCCAATAGAACAAATATGAGCAGAGTTACAGTTATTTAAATTAACGTGATGCGTTCAGGGCCCTGGGAAACCCAGTCCATGAAAAGAGCACGTGTCTGGGTAAATCTTGGTTTATAGTTACACTACGCAACAGAAAATATGAAATTAACAGAATGTACTGTCAACAACAAACCCAGAGTCGCTTAATGGTGACGTAACGCCATACGTGTCATAAATTAACGTGATGATGTGTTTCTCTGTGGGAACCGAGTTGAGCTGGTGATCACGTCCGTTCTACCGTGTCAGAAAAGGGACAGGGAGGGGGGGATTCCTGCTGTGAGCTTGGAACGGCCCCAGTTGCCAGTGTGAGTACACCCTAAGAGGGGGATTTAGATTCAGAAATAAAAAGAACAAAACGTTTGGTTTATGGTACTACATGTGCATATCAAAGGCCCAATACATTCAAATTAGAGATAGGAAATATTATACAATATTTACCATAAAATGTATAAAATTCTCATTTTGCACAGATGTTCAGTTGTGGAAAACATACAATACAATACAAAAGTAGGCTTAACCCAGGGGTTTCCAAAGTGGGGGGTGCACCCTCTAGGGGGGGCGAGCATGAAAATCAGAATCAGAATCATCTTTATTGGCCAAGTGTATGTTGTACACACGAGGAATTTGACTCGGTCAACTGTGCTCTCTCCAATAGTGAAACATTCAATAATAAACAATCAACTAGAAGAGATGATAATAAGTATAAACATAAGTATAAATATAAACAGTAGTTAGACTAGAATGTGCAAATAACAAGATGATAATAATAATAATAATAATAATAATAATAATAATAATAATAGTATAAAAAAAATAAACAAATACAAAATAAAAGTTAAAAAAAAAATTAAGATAAAAAGAACGAAAAAAGATAATAGAAAAGAAAGATAATAATAAAATATAATAATAATAAAAGGAAAATAGTGCAGTAGAGCATTGATAAGTAGTGCAGGAGAACATTTAAATTAAAGGTATGTACATGAACATTCTCAGTGTCAGATTGATCCAGGGTTGTTATGTTTGGTTCCAGGGTTTTTCCACAGAAACAGGACTGACACAGATTTTTTTACCCATTTTTTTTTTTATTTCTATTTTTCTTTTATTTTGTTGTGATGGGGGGCCCTGTGAGTTTTTCATTCTTCAAAAGGGGGCACAGCAGAAAAAGTTTTAAAACCACTGGTTTAACCTGTTATTTTCATGGAAATATATCATGTGACCTAAATTAAGGTTGGGAGAGGAGTCTGTGTATGTCGGAAATCAGAAATGTAGTATCGGCATATGGAAAAAAGAATATCAAACTTTTCTACTTCAAATACAAGAGAATAGCAGCAGTAGATTCCATCATCACATAAGGTATCTGTCCAATCGTTAATCCTAAGCGAGCTTGGCAGCTTTAACGATGAATCCTTCTGAAAAAGAAGTGTCTATTCAGCTTTTTTTTTCTTTTTTTCAAGAGGTCACCTTAAGTCTTTGCAACTTGATCCATTGACTTTGCTGACGTTTCACCCTACACCCTCTTTTATTCTGCGAGTGGCAATCGAAGCCCAGTCTGCACAGTTAAAAACAGCTGTCAAACATAGAAAGGCATTGGAGGACACTTCATAATGCTCTTGGTCAACTAACAATCAGTCAAACCACTCAATCAGAGGAAAAAGAGCCAGTTTTAAGCTGAAAAATGATTTTCTAAAGGATTACGTGGCTTTTTGTTTCTAAAGAGCCACAAGCAGCAAAAAACGTACTGTGTATTAAAGTCGTCAAACCCTTAATGCTGTGGGGTGTAAAATTGTGTATAAAAGTTGTAGCTAACACATTTTCATTATTTATCTCACTTTTCTCATATTTAGCACATTTTCCTACATTTAACACAACATTTAACCACATATATAGAGTCTAAATATTTAATCTAAATCTAAATGTTATATATCATCTCTAAATGCTAAATCTTACATCTAAATATTAAATCTAAATGTTTAAATCTAAATGTTAAATCTAAATGTTTAAATCTAAATGTAAATATTATATGGTAAATCTAAATATTAAATCTAAATGTTTAAATCTAAATGTAAATATTACGTGGTAAATCTAAATGTTAAATCTAAATGTTGAACTTAAATGTTTACTTTATTATAGTGTCATGGCCTTATTAGAAAATGAATAACTCATAAATGGGCTCTTGGTTAAGTTGTTTTAGCAAATAGGTCACTTCCTGTTTAAATCACTTCCTCTTCCTGTTGAGAAATGTTTGGCTCATGGCATCTGCTTTGGCTTTTTCAAGAAAGCACCAATTTTAGCCCTGGTACCGTCATGTTTATGAATGCTAATGCTGTGATATACTGTAAGCTACAATGATATGGGCTAATGCTACACTAAATGCCCTGCTAACACTATGCTACACGGAATGCTAGTCAATTCATTGCCTTTGATTTGCAAAAGCTTTATTTGTGTGAGTTTTACAAGAAGACGACTGTAAAAAATAAATAAAGACGAAGGTTAAAAGCTAGCTTAGTTCCACAACTAATGTTTGTTCATGAATGAGCTTCATTCAAACTTGTTTAAGTGAGTCTAGTCTGTATTTGTTGTATTTGGATGAAATATTTAAAGAAAGCATTCTCGGAGTCACTTTTTGCAGCTAAAATATTTAATGTAATAAACATTTAGTCCATGAAAGCTTTTCTGTATAATATTATATTGTATCTAAATTGACTGGCAGCCATGTAACCATAGCTACACAGTTCTGTCGTGGTTTAAGATGACAGGATTTCTTCTCTCCAGTTAGGGTGACCATACGTCCACGTCTTATCCGGCAGGATTTTATAAATAGATGAAAATGTCCGGGTTTCCCAGGGACCCTGAACGCATTTTGGAGAATAAGTTAATTTAAAAGACCGTATATGTGTATCGCTTTATTGTTGTTTTAAGTAGGTTATAAGTGTGTTTTTGTATGCTTCATAGTGTGAAATGTTTCCCTTTGAACTTTTACTGTTAATTTATTTTTGTTTATTTTGGTGTTTATTGTTGCTGTCTCTGGTGCATACTGGTGTTGCACAAATATTCCAATATGGTTTCTTTTCGCCGCAAATGGCAAATAAATTGAAAATGAACTTGAACTAACTCCGCTAATATTTGCTCTATCGGAGAAATTCCAGCAGTTTCTGAAAGCTAAGGAGTTAATTTTACTCACATGTGATGGAAACATTGAATATGCTACTTTGTTTTGAAGGAAACTTAAGTAGGAAATTCCTCCTGGATGATAAAAATGGGTTCAAAGTGACCAAAAATGGTGGAAAAGGTAATGAAATGGGATTTTAAAAACCATAAAAATTAGTTAAAAGTTGCAAATTAGAGTAGGCAAAAACAGACAGAAAAAGTGTCAATAATGGGTCAACATGTGACATTAGGTGAGAAAAGTGTCAATGTGTAGAAAAAAACATTGAAATTACAGCAAAAATGTATAAAAAGGACAAATTTTTTAACCTTATTCAATAACAACTTATTCATCTACTCTATTGTATTTTGCTGTTACAAGGTAGATTCAAGAAAACGTTAAATACTGTCGGGTTCGGCCTTACTGTCTTCTCTTTTCACCATACGTCAGTGTGCGTTGTGCATTCAATATTCTTCAATGTTTACTGGTTTCTTAAGTGGCTGCAGGTTTAAAACGCTGCACTTCAGTGATCACTCATCATTGTTGGAAAAGCTTCAGATCAATCCCAGCATGAAAGTCACTTGTAACTTTTGTGAAATACAATTAATTTTCTCTTTGTCTGGACCTGAGTTTAGAGCATTAAAGAGTCATTTCAGGTGTGTGTGTGTGTGTGTGTGTGTGTCCTTATAACTGGTTATTCAAATGAAAGTAAGTGGTCGCTTTCTTCTGATGTTCTAAGTTTAGCTTTATCTCATTATTCTGGCTGATTAACCAAATGTAGACAGACAGGTTTAATGCGTTGTTGGTCATTTTTATGTCACTTAGATTTAACCTTAAAGCAACGCTACACATGATAAAGAGGTTGGATTTATGCGAAGTCGGGCGGTTGAAGTCAATTCTGCGATAATATAAAAAGAGGAGGGTGATCCTTTAGCTGTGTGTGTGTGTGTGTGTGTGTGTGATAGCAGCAAATGGAGCTGAAACCATAATGTCATGGTGGGCTATAAAACAGACGCTGAGGGCCAAACAACATCACAGAACTCCCAAGTCATTTACTGTGGACGTCTGTTAAAACAGGATACACACGGACAGTTAAATATAAGCCATAAATCTAAATAAGCACACAGACCTGGTGATGTTTAGTGAATTTTTGAATCATATTTATAAATATATATTCAAAAAACCAACTAGATTATGCATGACTGGATTAGTTAGATTTTCACAGAAAAATAAATAATAATTATACAATTTTAATTAAGTTAGAGAAATTAATAAATACATACATAAATTAATAATAATGTACCTTAGTGCAAAAAAGTAGAATATAAAGTACGTTTAAAATTGTATAAATCTATTTAAAAAAAAAAAAAAAGGATTACATAATTGAGGGAAAAAAACACAGGAAAAATCAAATTTAGTAGTAATAGTAGTTGGTTATGTGTGACTGGATAGTGCCCCCCCCAAAAAATAAAATTATAATAATAATTTTAATGAGTTTTTTTAATACAATAATTGAGAAAATAAAAACATAACAGTTTCCGTAAGTACGTGTCAATTTAAACATTGCTGCCGCAGTGAATTGTGGGTCAGCATTATGTGGTCTCCTTTGGTAAAGGATGTATCAGTGTTTCCTAGGCTAAAGGAGGTTATAAAGGAAGCATTGAGACTCCTTTCCTTAGCTTAAAGAGAATTGGAACGCTTTTTATCATGGCAACCACTTCAACGCTTTCAGGGGTTAAGGAAAAGTGAATAGGAAAGGAGATAGGAGGGAATATTAGGACGCAGCCCTTGTGATATTTGAGATTATTATAGAGGCACAGGGGAAACTGTTAGAAATGTGATTTTAGTCATTTTTAAAAATGTTTTGTTTTTTCACCACGGTAGACGTCAGTAACCTTTGTGGCCGTGGTTGACGTCACGGGGTTAAGGAAAAGTGAATAGGAAAGGAGATAGGATGGAATATTGGGACGCAACCTAAATACGTTGCCCACCATTTTTTGCATCATCTAGAGTCTAGTGTTTAAAACTCTTTTTTTATGGAGATACAATGAGCTTGTTGGTTTTTCCTCACTGTGCATTTTAACTCCAGATTTTAAGAGGAAATGCGAACATTTAGTAGATTTAAATACTTGAATAGAACAGATCAGTGGAATAATGTCAGCTTTTTAATTTACTTTCCTTTTTGCCCTTTTTTTAATCCCTATTTTAACCACATGCCTCGTCCCTGACATGCACATACAGTACACTAATTATCTCTCTGCACACAGACATTACTTTGTGCTTTTGGGGAGACTCCAGGCAGGGAAGTAAGTAGGAGACAAACTCATGTGAATAAAAACACACACACACACACACACGGTGAACTCCGGCTGAACTCGGGGTGAAAAAGAGGTGAAAGGCTGTTTCATTTCCATGATGCACACAGTGGATATTAACTAGTAACTATTATTTCACTGTGACCAGCAGCAAAATTGATTTCATTTCATTCATTTTTCATTCCAACTTTATTCCAGCAATTACAAATACAGATCAATAGTTTTAACCTATAAGTATTTCATTGGTGTTCGTGGCTATTATTAGTATTATTTATTTATTTTTTTACACCCTTTTTAATTCAGTTTTTATGTGTATTTCAGCTTGAGTTTTCACCTTTAATTTTTTTTTTTAAATAACATGATTATGAATTAAATTTGTTATATTTACTTTTCACATAAGAATGTCAATGTTAAATCTAAATGTTGAATCTAGATCTAAATGTTACATTTAAATATAGATGTTAAATCTAAATGCTAAATGTTAAATCAATATGTTAAATCTAAATGTTACATTTAAATTTAAAATCTAAATGCTAAATTTTAAACAAAAAATGTTGATTCTAAATGTTAAATCTTAATGTTGAATCTAGATCTAAATGTAAAATCTAAATGCTATCTAAATGGTACATTCAAATATGAATGTCAAATCAAAATTAGCTTTTATTTCGGTACTTTGGGTGAATTTATATATTAGCTAATTATTTCGTTTAGATTTTACATTTAACATTTTTATTTAAACATAACATTTAACATTTAGATTTAACGTTGACATTATGTTTTATGAGAAAAAAAAAATCACACATATTACTGTAAATGTGGTCAGAAATAACATAAGGAAAATTCACAGACGTGTTTTAAACGTGGTTTGTTGCTAAACCTTGATAAGTTTATGTTTATTGTAGCATGCACACCTTTCCGATCGGTGCCCTATACACACGTACCATATCTGTGTAATATGAATGTAATATACAGGAGATAAATGGTTGTCAGTGTAAATCCAGTGCATGTTGGTGAACACTAAAGTTAGCATAAAAAGTTCCCTCTAAAAAATGCATGTGTAACTTTGTGTGACCTCGTCTCATCGCCTTGACTCTCGTTGACATTTGAGCCTCGAGCAAAACCCCCGAAAGCCTTTAGCCTCAGGACCTTTAGTCAGGAGCACGACTCTATTCTGCCATACATCTATAACTATTAGTGGTGGGATGATAAACCAATACAGATACTGGGCTCACCATAGCGATACGATAATACCCATGTTTTAGCTACGGACATATTTACAAATACTGTATATGTCTCTATATCAATAGAAATATAAAAAATAAGATAAACAATAACATGAATATTTTCTATTTAAAGTACAAAAAGTGCTACTCTGTAAAACAAAAACTGACAATTCATGTCAGTCTAAAATTAATACCAACTTATGTCATCGTGACATTCTTTAAAGTAGCAATTCTCAACTGGTGGGTCGGGACCCAAAAATGGGTCACGGACATAAATAAATACTCATGATGGAAATGTATTTTATTTTGAAAGGAACTTTTCTTTTGACAGGCATGCTGTGAAATACATGTTGCACAGGAAAATATTGATTTATGTTTTAAAAAAGATAATATATGTGTGTTTTCAACAGCTTTTTTTGAAAATCTAAATTTGGTTTTGTTGAATTCTAAAAAAGACCTTATGTTGAGAACCCCTGGATTAGACCATAAAATACCAACTATTTCAGTTGTAGATATTTCAGCTCAATTCTATATACACAAAGTTTATGAAATTCAACAATATTTTAAGGATGGCCATTTTCCCACGCTTTAATCACATGACTGCTGTCATTTTACATCTCAAATTCTTCAAAGAATTTCATTTTCCTGAAAGTAATTCACACAATTTCCCAAAATGAAATAAAAACTCAATACAATTTAATAGATAAAATTCTGCAGGGACTGAAATCTGTCTCTTATTGTCTGGTAATCATCAAACTAACTACATACTTTATGTAACATTTATGTGTTATTAACGTTAATGTTGAAATTGCTCTATTTTTCCACCTAAAATCAACTTTTTATTTGGCCCCTGAACTAAAACCCCTGTTCTAGAACATTTTAACCGTTGGTGTGAACACACTCTGGTGTATCGGGCAAGAAAAAGCATGACGTCATCCAATGCCCTAATGCAGCGCTTTTCAACCTTGGGGTGGGATGTTAAATGGGGTCGCCTGAAATGTCCAGTAATTGGTAAAGAAAAATACTGATTAGAAATATTTTTTTAATTATTGGTTAATATTCTTTTTCAAAATAAAACACACCATCTTAAATAACTATATTCTATTGATAAATGTAAACAGATAATCTCAAAGAGCCACTATTTTGGAAAGCCACTCAAAAATTCAATATGGTGGCCATTTTTCAAGATGGCCGCCATTGCTCGGGTTGGGCCAATCAAGGTGTCAGAGTCTGAATATGTGCATCAGAGGAGTATGAGCAAAACAGAGCGACTTTGATACTGCTTTCTCCCATTGACCGTGGTTACCTCTGGACAACACCAAACCTCCACGGCCTCCTGCGGGCGCATTTCGGCCTCGAGCCAAAAACAAACCACATATTGGGACTCGGGAATAAAACGTGTCCGCTGGTGCCACATTTTCTGCAATAAATAAAAATTGCTCTACGTAAACATCTACTAACGTTGTGATATCTGCACTCGAGTCTCGTAAACATGCAGATCCTAATTTTGCCAAAACACTCAAAGACGGTTTCTTTATCCTGTTTGGTAGGCAATAAAAAAAACAGCAAAAGAATGGACATACTTAAGTGTGTGTGTTTATGAAAGAGGGAATAGAGAGAACGTGTCCATGTGTGTTTTAATTTCATCCTCAGGCTCTGAATCAAACAGAGATGATTCTAAAGTTCCACACCCTGTAATTCCCAAGCAGAGAAGAATAATAATGCACAACTACACACAAATACAACAAAAAAAGCTTTTATGGAATCACAAAAAAACACACACGGATGGAATAAAGACACTGCAGGAAGCTCAGTGTAAAGTAAAATAAAATGAAATAAAAAACAATAAGCCTGTGAAGTGTGTGTTGTTTTGAAGGGATCTGACTCAACAATGAACCACAATGATGCCGTCGCTTTGATCTAGAGAAAAAAAGCAGTAAGTGCTTACATATTTGCACTCCCACTTCACATTAGGGTCACATCTTTACAGGGACATCTGCAGAGGAGGGAGCAGCAGGAAAATGTTCTTTAGTTGTTGTTTGATTATTCGTTAAAAAAGGAAAATAAAACATTCATTAGCCTAAAAAGAACCTTAACAAACAATTTCTATTGTAGCTTTCATTACAAAGGCAAACAGCATTTACAGGAGCAACTGAGACATGATTTAATCTGAAATCTTAACTGTGCACAAACATAAATCACATACTGCAGCATGTTATGTCAATAACTAACATTGTTTCGTTTACATGTAGAACTCCTGTTTAATGAAACCTGCATCAGTCTCTGATTATTAACCCAAAAACAGAAAAACCACTGCAGCAGACATAGGAACTAGAGGCCTAATTCAGTCTAATTTTATTATAAATAAATACACAAAACAAGAACAAGAATACAAATAGTTACAACGTTGCAGGAATATACAGTAAAAGAAGAGATGAAATTATGACAAAAGTACACAAAAATAAACAAAATTACAACAGAAACACAAAAGGACTCTGAAAAATATACAAAATTACAGAAAATGACAGCAAATGTACACAAAAATACAAGAAAAACACAAGAAATGACTCCGCAAATCCACAGTACTAACAAACAAGCAAAACGACAACAGAAATACACAAAAATTATTTTAAAAAAAATGCAAAATGGCAACACAAATACACAATGACTCCGAGAAACATATGTTTTACAGGAAAAATACACAAAAGTAATACAGAAATGCACAAAATGCTTCATAACGAGCAAGACAACAACAAACATACACAGAATGAGAGAAAATCACACAAAATTACTATAAAAACTGTTCTTTCCTGTGTTAACGCTCAGATCACTCATTATTCTGTTATGACATGAATGTTGATCATGTGACCCTCTGATCAAACACACATATTTGTGGCCTCGTTGTGATAAAAGTTGCGTACCTCTGCACTACAGTATATAGTATATAACTAAAGTTCTTCTTCATGGGTACAAAAATGTAAAGTAAAATCCAAACTTAACACATGCCATGGTGAGGAGGAAGAAATCTAAAGCATTGGAATCAAAGACCAAACAGTGGGGGTGTCAGGACTGTAACGTGTTGTACTGGGATTTATGGGAGTTATCAGAGGAGTCAGATGGTATCCGACTCCCGTTTCTGTGCAGAACAAAATAAGGCAGAGATGAAGTTGGAATAAAATATGGAGGACTTGACTTAAAAGAATAATAAAAACTTTTTTTAAAGCCTTTCTGTTCATCAAATGATCCTCATAAGTTCTTTAAGATGTTATAAGTTCATAAAGTGCATTAGAAGCTTTAGTACATTTTGGGCTCAAACTAGGGGGTGGAGACTTCTTGTGAATGAGAATTAAATAAATAGACTGTCTCTAGATTGTCTTTATTTTATTTATTGTATTTTTTGTCTTTGTCTGTGGTTTTGTTGTTAAGTCAGTTTTTAGTCATTTTGTGTGTTTTTGTTATTTTTTGTGTTGTAAATTTGTGTATTTTTGTGTATCTTCTGCATTCTAGTTGTTTCTGTATTTTCCTGACATTTTGTGTAATTTTGTTGAGCTATTCTGTAATATGTTTTTTTTGTGTTTTCATTGTAATTTAGTTTATTTAAGTCATTGTTGTGTCTGTCTTTGTCATTTTGTTTTGAGTCACTTTGTGTGGGTTTTTGTTTGTGTACTTTGCTGTTGATTTGTGTGTTTTGGGAGTTATTTTATGTAATATGTTGGGATTTATATTCCATCCAACTTCTTGAAATACAACTTTTTTGGGGGGCCGCACAAAATTAAACTGAAGGCCACATGTGGCCCCCTGTCCGCCAGTTGCTTATGACTGCCATAGGGCCTACACTCTCTTTTATTTGATTAAAATATATATATATATATATATATATATATATATATATATATATATATATATATATATATATATACATATTTTCTAGCAGCATTAAATGTGACTGGACGTATTAAAGATTACATTTTGTCCAAGTTTTGTTCTGAAAATGTGTATGCAGATTGTTCTCATTCAGAACTGAAGCATCGCATTCTTTTATTTATTTATTTAAAATAATTATATTAGTGTAGTGGGAGTCACTCTAATAATATCCACTGCTTATATCAACCAGAAATAGTGAATTTTAATATTAAGAAGTAATATTATGGGTTCTTTTTTGACTGCTTAAGACAACAGTCATTGATTGAGGTAAACGTGTGTGTGAGTGCGTGTGTGTGTGTGTGCCGTAAAGATGACATAATGAAGATTGACATGTTGAGTAATGAGAACCCACCGTAGCCCACCTTTGAGAGACACCAGGAGGAAGAGGAGTGAGAGGGTGAAGTAATGAAGGAGTAAACAGCTCACAGTGTGAGAAAGGTCTCGTGTCTCCAGAGGATGAAGAACAGAGAAGAGCTACACACACAATAACCAGCAAGAAAAACAGGCTAGGAAATCAGAATGTATTGAACACATAGAGCAGATATCTGTGTATAGTAGACGTACACATGGACTCAGAGTTCACAAAGTGGCAGAAAAAATACATAGAATCTTAAGAAAAACACACAAAACTTCAGCAAAAATACACAAACTTACTAGAAAGAAACACACAAGAGAACACACACTACTAAAATAACAGAAAAATGATGACAAAAACACAAAACGACAACACAATGACAAAAAAAACACACAAAACAAACAGAAAATAGACAAAGCGATAACAAAAATTATAGAAAAATAGACCAACCCTTGGATAATGTAACCCTTGGATCAAACAATCATATTTTTGTGGCCCTCGCTGTAATAAAAGTTGCCCATCACTGATTTAGAGTGAGACAGTATTAAGTGTTAATATATTTTTAACACATAAAGATGGACAAACACATGAACACATGGCGTGGTACGTGTAAACAGAAGAGCAGACCAGGACATTTTATAACACATTTAAAAATGATTAGTGCCACATTAGACGTGAAACAACAAAGAAATAGTTTTATGAGGAGATTTGGAGCATTCGTCTTCCTGCAGCAAAGTCTCACAGGATGAGATTTCACAGGTGTTGTACAACTATAATTTGTCAACATTTACAAATATTACATTATTATATTTTGGAAAAACATCTGTAATGGAAACCCAGCTTCTGTCTATCTGTTGAAAATAAAAAACAAGCCCAGTTATTTTCTGGGCTGGGGTCCCCTCCTTGGTGTGATTTAGCCGTACAGTATCACAGGGTCGACCAGCTGTTCTCCACTCACTGACGTTGAGGTTGTGTGGAAAATGTTGAACTGATACCAGTATCGGTTGGCGTCCCGATACGGCACTAAAACACTGGCATTGGTATCAGCATGTACTATTAACACGCGCCTTGTGTTTTTCTCTCTGCTGCCTGATCACAGAAACACGTATGGTTACGTGCTCAGCGCACGCCGAGGCAAGCTATCGCTATTAGCACGGAGCTATCACTCTGAACCAAACGCGGAGCCGTGTTTTTCATATTGGCTAAAAACAAAGGAACGTTAATACGCAGGAGAGAAAATGTTGGCCATTTTGAGAAGCTGATGTCTGGAGAAAAACAGCTCATGTCTTTTTAAGGGCGGACCGTGGCTCAGGTGGTAGTGGGTCGTCTTCTGATCGAGAGGTTGGGGGTTCGATCCCAGTACCTGACTATGTGTCGAAGTGTCCTTGGGCAAGACACTGAACCCTAAGTTGCTCCCAGTGGTCGACTAGCGCCTTGCATGGGCAGTCCTGTCCCACTGGGTGTGTGAATGTGAGAGTGATTGGGTGAATGAGCTGATATGTAAAGCGCTTTGAGACTGTTTCAGTGGTGATAAAGCTCTATATAATCTAGTCCATTTACCATTTACCATTTTTTTTGTGCCGGTAATCGACCTGGATACTATGTAACTGGTATCGGAATCGGACATCGAGACAAAAAAAGGTAACAGTAGTGAAAAACAGTGCACAATGTGCCACATGGAAAAATACAGAAATAAAGGAAATAACTTTGAGTAGAATGATTATGAATGAATGCTAACTGCTATGTAAGGGATATAAATATCTGAAAATAAATGCATTTGATTGTTTGAAGATCTGGTTGTTGTTTGGGTTTCATGATTACATAGAAAACTAAATCTCAGGTGTGTGGAACTTTACTATTATTTATCATAAATACAAAGCCAACATTGATTTTTATTTAATTTACTGACAAATGAAAGCAGCGCTTCAAAACACACACACACACACGACTATTAAACCCTTAAATCCTTCAAGACACACATTGTCCTTCGTCCGGCCAAGGTCTCCTAGCACACATCGCTATGGTGATAGAGCCTTGGTTCTATCCAAAGAGACTGTGATGATATATGGAGACGTACATATTTTTCATGGATGGCCATGAGGGAAAAAACTGCAGCCAAATATCACGAGCAGCGACCTAAAGGACCTCGGGTGTTTTCAGTTTGTGGAAATTGTTGCTAGCACGAGCTACACAAAGATATTTGTCACGTCACTGGACAATCCATGACAACAGATGATTATTGATTGAACAGTTTGGGTTTTTATAAGAAGGTCCCGCTGTGTAGAATCCCACCATCTGCTCCAGTGTTTGATAAAGGCAGGAACGTCTCATCTGTGGAGGATTGGACCACACACACTAATAAAAACTCAAATTCATCCTCCTCACTTTTCACAGAGGTATTCATTGGTGTGAAAACATATTGATCCAGTTACATTGATTGAATGGTGATCAACCAATCACAGCCAGACATTTGATGAAGGTAAGAAAGAGTTAACAGTGATGAGTTAAGGGACAAATAAAGATTAGTAACAGGTTGCAAAAAATGAATCCAAAATTGGCACAGAGCTTCATTTGGGGCGGATCCTTCCGGAACAAGATCTGGCACCCCCCCAGATTTTGACCAACATTTATTTGATTTAAAAAAAAAATAAAATTCAGCATCTCATTTGGTTTTAGGTGTTTTGATTAAAAGTTTAAGTATTATATTTGGACAGCTGTCTGTTTTATTGAGTTGAAAAATTTTGAAATGTCATTGTAAACACTGAGCGTGAGTGAGGAAGAGAGTGGAAAGTCAGGCCACGCCCCCACGCTATGTCTAGTGAGTGATTTTGCGCAATATGTCAGCTTGGAAGATGCTAGAAAAATATTTTTAAATCAATAAGTGAAGCTAAACCTGAGGTATTATTGTTTCTGTGATAATCACGGAGCAGCGGCAGTTAGCCGTAGCTTGTGGCAGGAGTTAGCGTAGTGACTAGCAGCACCTGAAGCGATGATGCTAATGCAGGAGAGAATCTGCCTCTAACAGACAGGACACAGGAGGAGACCACGGTTAAGTTCTGATATTAAGACAAACATTTTATCTTCATTTCTGCTGCTGATTCATTAGAGGAGTTATGTCCTTTTTGTAAATATGTTGTATTTGTGTGTTTTTGTGTTCTGATAGTTTAGTGACCTTTGTGGCTAAATTAGCGCTGTCCTTGGTGCTGAAACTCAGTAACTGGCGATTGTCCGTGCTTCTTTAACGCTGATTCATCATTTAGGTTAATTGGTTGTTTGTGTTCATTATTGGCTCATTGAGTTAGCATAAGGCGCTTTTAAAACATGTTTTATTCCAAGACATTTTTGTCTCTCTCCTACTGCCACAACAACACCCGGCGTTTGTTCCGAGAACTGATGATTTAAAAAAAATAAGCTCTGAAGTGGCAGAAATGTGGCAACAAAAGTGCC